>NW_007009537.1:910365-997516 GCF_000164805.1 Carlito syrichta | reverse complement strand
AAAAAAAAAAAAAAAAAAAGAGAAAAGAAAAGAAAAGAAACCTGAGTCCTCTGAACTTGGAGGGCTCTTTGTGTGACTTGAAGTTAATGGGAGCCTAGAGCCAGCCCCAAGAAGAGGAATCAGGGCTGGCTGGGTCAGGTTGTAAGGCAGAGAGGGGCATGAAAGACCTCAAGGTTTCCATGTGGTTATAATTTGGGCTGCTGGGGTGGGAACCTGGGTGTGGTGGAGGGGAAAGACAGGGAGAGAGGAGTCATGAAGAAACATGAGATGATAAAGATATAAAAATAATTCAGGTTCCTTAGGAGAAAAGTCATGCAGTTGTCCCTTTGTATCTGAGGGGGATTGGTTCTAGGACCTCCCTTGGATACCAAAATCCACAGTGCTCAAATCTCTGATGTAAAATGGTGTAGTGTTTGCATATAACCTGCATACATCCTCCTGTATACTTTACATCAACTCTAGATGACATATAATACCTAATACAATGTTAAGTGCTGTGTAAGTAGTCATACTGTATTGGTTTTTAGCTGTATTATTTTTTATGTTTGTACTGTTATTATTATTATCCATGATCAGCTGAATATGCAGATGCAGAACCCATGGATATGGGGGGGCCCACTGTAAATTCAAAGTATCATGACCCACTGCCTGATTCTCTTTAGGTTCACTCTGATTTGCTTGGAGCCTAAGTCAGGCAGTCCAGGCTCATTACAGCTGTCCTTACTGCTTTTTTATTTTTTATTTTTTTATTTTTTATTTTTTTGAGTTGGAGTCTCACTCTGTCGCCCAGACTGGAGTGCAGTGGCCACTCCCAGCCACCGCAGCCTCAACCTGCTGGGGTCTGGTGATCCTTCCGCCTCAGCCTTCCAAGTAGCCAGAATTATAGGCATGCGCTACCACGCCCGGCTGATTTTTTGATTTACTGTAGAGATGAGGTCTCACCCAGGCGGGTCTCGAACCCATGGGCTCAGGCAATCCACTCACCTCAGACTCCCAAAGGTGCGGGATTACAGGCTGAGCCACCGAGCCCGGCTCCTTACTGCTTTTTTAAATGAGAACTCTCTATGGGCTCAAACTGAGAATCAGCAGGTAATTAGAACATTCCGGATGACTTAAAGTTTCAACCTTTTTCATGAAAGTGATTGGAATTATAAAGACACACCCTGGGTAAGCAACTGCCTGCTTTTAAAAAAGATTCTTGATTGCAAAGAGACAATGATCTCAAAAATGAGTTCTGAACTCTTGCTGGTTCATCAAGGGGAGGATGAATCACCAGGACTGGCCCAGTGAATTGCTGGGAATGGCCTGAGGACCTTGAGTAAGGCTCCTCTCACAGTAGCACAGCAGCTAGGACAGATAACTCCTCCACATTCAGATTGTAGCGGGTCCTACGTCACTGCTGCTTTATTACTTTTAAATGACATATAATCTGAGTCTAAATGAACGATTATTAGAAAGTATACCTAAGATTTATAATTAAAATTTCAAAGACAGTGGAGCAAGCTAGATTTTGCTATAATCATGAGAAACATTAGATAAAAAGGAAAGTTCTTCCATTTAAAACACAACTGCAGCCTTTCAGAACCCCCAATATTGGGCAGCTCAGTGTTCATGCAGCAACTTCCGTCACTGTGGGAGGTGCCCAGGCCAGTCTTGGACTCCAGGCTCAAGTGATCTTCCTGCCTCAGCCTCCGAATGTTTTTTTTTGTTTTGCTTGTATAATAACCTACCACGTGCAACTGCTGTCTATGCTCTGTTCTACGAGGGAAGGACATGTATGTATTTGCTACCATTAAATTACTAGCATTAAGCATGACATCTGTCATATAGAACAGGCTCAACTAACAGATGGAGAAAGAAAAGAAGGAAAAGGGGAGTCCAGGTGAAGGAGACAGACGGACCCTAATGCAGCCTTTAATACTACCTAGACCAGATGGAAGTGGGTGGGTGGAATAGGCCAGGGTCTAGTCTGGAGCTCATGATGGCCCTGAGGAACAGGCAAGGGAAGGGCCGAGTCACTTGCTGCATCTGAAGGTATAACTCTGAGGTTTGTGACTGATGTCTTTTGTTTATCATGGGCTACTGACTTTATCTCCCTGAACAAGTCTTTTCATTCCTACTTGCTTGAGATCCTTGGCTCTACCTCACCCTCCCGCACTTACCCCAGGCCTAGAAGTTTGGCCCCTCACCCCTTACGCATGTCCCTGCTCCCAAAGGAGTGGCCAGAGATGGTGCATTACCTGTTCATTAAGCTGTATGACCTGTGTTTCTAAATCTTTATCAGATTTGGATGCTGAGCTGCTGGAGGAAGCCCTTTTGGCTGATGAGGGACGAGAAGGTGTGGATCCTGGTTTAGATGCTGGACTTGACTTAGCTGCACCTGAAAGAAACCAGAATAAATTATTAATATTGGCGACATCAAAAATGTGTTTTAGATATACAGCAAATGAATGACACAAGAGGAGTTTACTAAAATATACAAGTGACACCTCCAGTGATCCCTTTCCATATGGAAGTACAAACATACTTAGAAGAAGTGCACACAATTAAATAATGGTGCTGTCCTGGGCAACTTACTTAACCTTTGTGAGCAGGATTTTGTCTTCAAGTAATGTGAGGTTAACGGCAGTTGCCATTCTTCCCACCAGACAGATAAAAGTAATAGATACAAACAGATTTTTAGTTTTTTAAGGAGAAATGTTTTTAGATAAACTCAAAATATCACCCTAATTGAGCTCTAACAAGAGAAAATACTTTAAACAGAATACTTCAGAAGAAATATCAATACTAATGTATAGTCTTTCTCTTATATTTCCTAGCTTTAGCCAAAGAGCCCAGAAGCCATGACATCTCCCCAGCAGCAAGCACTGCTGACACCCAAATCATGGTTTCTAAATGTCATTCTGTAATCAAAGGGTTTCTTGAGAAATGACTGACTCCAGGGATGGGGAAGGGAATATTCAAGAGACCCTTATATCAAAAAGCAAGGATGTGATTAAGGATTAATGTACCAAGGACATAGGGGCCAGCTTAAAGGGGCTCCCAGCTAGTCACACTTCGGACAATTTGCATGTCAGGAAGAATCATGGCTGTAATTTATTGTAAAGCATTGAATAAATAAAAATCTATCAGTGTATAATGATATAAAGAGAGACACACGTGGGGGGATGCAGATAGGGAGAGGAAGACTATAAAGAGCTTCTTTATAGAACACTGACAGCCAGTACATGTAGAAGAAACGTTAGAAATAAAAAAAAAAAATCACAATGTCATAACATCCACAACTAATAACTGATTCAGTCTCATCACTAGACATGAACAGTTACGTGAAAGGAACATGCACCTTTATAACGGGGTGATCTGGGAGTTATCACCTAAGGCAAGTGATCCATTTATCACTAATGATATAAAGTAGAATTAAAAAGACCACTGGTTTCAGGTAAGACCTTGTATACCTGGAACTCAGCTTACAATAGACTCACTACCTAGAACACGGCACAGACATAGGGAGCCAAAACAGAAGCCACAATGTGTATGGGATGATGCTGATGCACTCAGGGATTAAGGACTTCCAGGCCATTACCAGGGCTACCTGTTCCCTTTCCTCTGAACACAGTCCCCGCGAGGTGGCAGCTATTTTCCACCACCCCTCCAGCCTGGTGTGGGTGCTCCTCCTCTGTTCCCCCAATGATCCAATCCCCTACTACAGTCCTCTACACTCTGCTCTTCTAGAAAGCTCCTGAAGGGAAAGAAATGCATCTTATTCATCTTTGCACTCCAGTGCACAGCACAAGGCTCGGCTGAGCATGTATTTGGTTAAGGAATCAATGTTTAAATAAACACATGAACAAGTAAATAAAATTTAGTGATGTGGTTTCCAATTTTACAGTTTATTTCCAGTTTCACAGTTTATCAGTACCAACAGCTTGGAAAGAGAAAAATGGTTATAAAGGCAGGTATTTGACGGCAGTTACAAGTTTCAACCAATATCCTAATTACAAAGCAGCAAACAGGAAGACTATAAAATTTATAAGTGTATGTCTTCAGGTGCCTGGGGTGATTAGTAACAGATGCAAGTCACACACACCCTTGAGAAATGCTGGCAGCATTACAGCCTTTATGTATGTGTGTCTCTGTTATAAAGAAAAAAAAAAGGACCTTTCTTAAAAATATAGAAAAATGCCTAATATTCTTTAACATTTAAAAAAAATTAGTTTAAACATATGGGGTACAATTCAGGATTAGGTATACAAGTGGTTATCATACAGGTAGAATTTGGGCCTCCCTTTAGTCCCCACTTCATCTGGTTTGAGATCAGATACCCTTACTGATGAAGTGTTCCTCCCCTCTCCTGTGGTGTCCCACTACTAACAATCCCTTTCTTATAATATTATGGTCAGTGTTCAGAGTCCACTTATGAGTGAGAACATGTGGGACTCAGTTCTTTGTTTCTGTGATAGATCACTGAGTATTATAGACTCTAAGTTCCTCTAAGTTGCTGTGAAGTCCATATGTCTGTCTTTTTTTTTTTTTTGAGTCGGGGTCTTACTCTGTCACTCAGGCTGGAGTGCAGTGGCACCCTCATGGCCACTGCAGTCTCTACCTGCTGGGCTCAGGTGATCCTTTTGCAAACTCAGCCTTCCAAGTAGCTGGAACTACAGCATGCACCACCACGCCCAATTGATTGTAGGGATGAGGTCTCACCATATTGCTCAGGTTGGTCTTAAACCCGTGGGCTCAGGCAATCCTCTCACGCCACCTCCTAAAGTGCTGGGATTACAGGTGTGAACAACCGTGCCTAGCCCTGTTTGTCCTTCTTTATGGCTACATAATATTCCATCGTGTATATGTACCACATTTTCATTTTTTTATTCAATACAGTTTCGATGGGCAACGTGGTTGGTTCCATGTTTTTGCTATTGTGAATAGTGCTGCAATAAACATGTGTGTACAGGTATCTTTTTGGTAGAATGATTTGAGTTCCTCCAGGTATATTTCCAGTAGGGGGATTGCTGGGTCATATGGAAGGTCAATTTCTAGTTTAAAAAATGCCTAATATTCTTTAAAATGAGAGTGGTTAAATTGGGAATGACTTAAAATAGTTTGGGTACTCAGAAGGTAAAGTGCAGATCCCTGGAAACCTCACCAAGGCAGAAGAACTTCCCAAGGAGTCTAGAGAGCTGATGTTTTGTTTAAATGTCTGTGACTGGTATACAGTTGCAAGGATCTTTCATCTCTGTAGAAGCCCTGGACACTTACTGCTGTGTCCCACTAATCCAGTACTTTAACCAAAGGCCAAACCAACGGGGCAAAGAAAACCATGTAGAAGAGCAGGCAGGGGAGGCAGGGTGAGGACACACTGATTTGGCAGCCAGTCTGCTCCAGAGATAGCCACCAGCCTAGCTGAGGAGGCAGCTTTGGAAAAATCCCCTTCAGACCTTTTAATAAGCAATACATCGTGTTTTAATATAAAGAAAGATTAACAGAAAGCAGCAAAGACTATCTACAATCAACTTTCCTCCTTTAATACATGCACACTTATTAAGTGCCTGCCATGGGTCATGCACTGGAGTTCCTGCAGGTGACTAAGATGTGGTCCCTGTTATCCAGGAGCTCAGTCTCGTGGGAGCGACAGTCACCTAAGAATTCCCGGGTGTGGCACCAATATTCTCAGGAGTAAGCCCGAGTACTATGACTCCGTGACCATCAGTGTGATTTGCGCCATATTCCCTGTCTGAAACACTCTCTCTCTTGCCTGCCCCCAGCCTCCTTGGAGTGACTAGGTCTACCACCCTTCGGGTCTCAGACGTCGCATCCTCTGGGCGGCCACAGTGTCCCAAACACATTTCTCTTAGCATGTACCAACTGTACTGGTATAGGTATTCCTTTAATGCCTACTTCTCCCATTGGACATAAACTCCATGACAGAGGAGTTGTATCCATTTTGGTCACCACCTTCTGCTCCAACGACCAGTCATGATGCCTGACCCAGAGACATGCAACGTAAAAAGTTTTTATAATTCATTACACAACACCTAGCAGAGGCATCTCTCCAGGGTAAGGATATCAGGGACAGCTTGAGGAACTGATGCCAAAATCAAAATCACTGACAGAAAGAACCAGCAATACTTCAAAGCAACCAAACAAAACCCATCAGCCTCCCAGAAAGAGAGCCTTCCTTGATTTCCTTTCGAGATCACCTTCTGGTACTATTTAGGCCTCTTATACACAGAATCAGGATGACAGGTCGAGTGAGTAATTTCAGTCAGTAAATGCTTAACCTTGAGTGGTCTGTGCTGGGCTGTCCAAGTCTATGCCATGCTCACTGGCCTCCCTAGAGAGAACGTGACCCACCCTCCCTGGGTGGTCCTCCATGGGCAGGTTCTCAACTATGATGTAGCTCATTGCAATGCCTGAGCTGGGTTCATCAGACACACTCATGCTCTTATATTCTGCTGTATCTAGTCCAATGTCAACTTAAAAAGAAAAAATGAAAAGAACAGAAGCTGACTGCTTATTAAACAGGATTACCACTAATTATATTCTCAGGATATCATCAAATATAGCTTGAAAAAAATGGAAATGTTTGATAAGAATTAGGAGTTATGGTCAGCTAAACCCCTGGGCAAGGTCATTTCTTCAGGGAAGAACAGATACAGAGGCAGAGGGTACTGGCTGGGAGACACAGGAGCCTCACAAGGAATGGATCAGAGGGCCCTGGGACACATGGCTTGTGGCAGGGAGGACAGAGCTGCTGCAGTTACTGACACTGTTCCTGTTCCAGCCACACAGAGCCTCAAAGGGACATCTTTTTTTTCCCTTGAGGAAACAAATCTCCTGCTGTTGACAGGGTCCAACTTAAACATGCTCATGCGGCTCTCTGACTTGCCAAGCTGTGGTTCCACAGAGTCTCAGCCTGCAAATGGCATCTGTGTTTCATGAATCTGGCAAATGTCAGGTGGGGGGCCTGGAGCCTCTGGTCTTTCCTACTGGCACACACACGTGCAGCTTCAGGGTCTTGGAGATGAGGTTGATGAAGGTCATGTAGATCAGACATGGCACCCTCTGCCACTCCACCACCTGCCCATGTGGGCCAGAAGAACTGTTTCTGCCTTTACTGACCCTCCACTCTTACTGACTAGGGGCATGGCGCAGGCTGAGCAAAGAAAGACAGAATGGCAGACAAACACTAAAAATGTAATAATAGATCAATTAGGTAATTCATATTGATGTCTAAAATTAGAGGAGTTTTGAAATTAAATTGTTTGGAAAGAAACTGATAACAGAGGGAAATAAATGATGCATGAGGATTTGAGAGGTCAGCACAAATAGTTGCATTTATACCCTCTAATGAACAAACTGGTAGAAATTAAAGAACAGGAATGGCATCTTGGTGGCTTCAGAGGGTTTTTTTTTTTTAAGAAAAAACCCCACAAGGGCTAAACTAAAAGCTCATTTTCAAATAAATGTAAAGTGGGCTCATTAAATCATCACATGCTGCAGTTTGAAATGGAAGTAATTGACCTCTCACAGCTGTCACATGATTAAGAAATACTCAGTGTATGAAAATGAAACTGAAACCTTTTGTACTCATTATATTTGATGATTTCATGTTTTCCCTTTTGGAATAATTAACAGTAGACAATATCCTTTAGTATAGCATACTCTTGAGAGTAAAAACTAGTTCCTATTTTTTTTTGCTCTGTAGATCTTGCTGTCTCATAACAAACAATCATACTCTAAAGCAGCAGTCCTCAACCGTTTTGGCATCAGGGACTGGTTTCGTGGAAGACAATTTTTACACACACCGGGGGTTGGGGGGGCATGTACAGTCAAACCTCACTGCTAATGTTAATCTATATTTGCAGCTGCTCTCCAGGGCTAGCATCACTGCCTCAGCTCCACCTCAGATCTTCAGGCATTAGATTCTCATAAGGAACATGCAACCTAGATCCTTTGCATATACAGTTCACAATAAGGTTTGTGTGCCTATGAGAATCTAATGCCTCTGCTGATCTGATAGGAGGCAGAGCTCAGGCTGTAATACAAGCGATGGGGAGCAGCTGTAAATAAATACAGATGAAGCTTCACTTGCCTGCCCACTGCTCACCTTCTGCTGTGTGGCCTGGTTCCTAACAGGTCACAGATGGGTGCTGAGATTACAGCATGAACTACTGTACCTGGCCTGACATAATGCTTTTATGTAAGGTGCCATCTGTATTCCAATCTTATGAATTGATCCTATAATGTCCTTATAGCGTCCAATCCTGGTTTTAGATACTGAGGTCCTCAACGAACTGTCTCTTGCTTCCCAGCATGCCCCACTCCATCAATGATTTGACTTCTGCACCTTCCCATACCTCTTTGCTCAATAATTCTCATATGGACAACATTTACATAATGGCTTTTACAGAGTGTACCTACTTTGGCAGTAAAACAGACATAATTTTTTTTCTTGCAGTTGATTCAAACATTTCAATTTTTTTCAAGCTGCATTTGATGATGTCCTGAGAATATAATTAGCGGTAGCCCTGTTTTACAAGCAATCGTTATGCCCTCAAGCTTTTCTCTCTCCCTTATTTTTCCTTTCAAAATAAAAAGGAGTTTCAGGAGCAGAGGAAAATAAGCATAAATTTTATCGAAGTCCCTGTAATTCTCTGAATTTGCTCATTGGACATGGATGTGATTTACAGTGCTTGTCTTTGAGCAGTTGTGCCCTTAATTAATGCATTCAGGATTTGGGGCATAAATATGAATCTAAGACACTTTAACCATAGTTGTAAAAAAACACACAAAAAAAACTAGAGTGGCTTGATTCACTGCCTTAGTAAAGCCAGAGCATTGCTGTGTCTAATGTCAATAATTAGTAGCTTGCTTAATGTTTACGGAAAATGCTTCAACACTTTGGGCATATGAGGCCCAGTGGATTCAGAAGGATGAAGTAAATAAAAGCACTGGACTTGGCTTTGACCCTCATGGCCAGAGCTCTGCTGGAATTTAGAAATTCTTCTCACATAATCTGTCGTATTCTTTCTGCCAAAATCGTAAACAGAGAAGCTAAAAATATTACATTAACACTGTTGACAAGAACCACAGAGCCATTAAAAACATGAGCGCACGTGTGTGAGCACATACAACTCAGGAGACTACCGCTCTCCTGGTCATCCTCAACATCTTCTGTACTTTGAAAGATCATCCCCCCTCCCTACCCCACACCCTCAGTCCTCACTCAATTAAAGAAACACCCAGGACAAATGAACTGCTATGGCAGAAGATATATCACATCTGCATTAAGTGATCACTTGTGGATGGATCTGACATCACTTTCTTATCCCCTTCACCTTGACAAATTATTTCAATTTTTAACTGAGATAATGAACTTGGTTTTAAAAAAAAAAAAAAAGGCAAGGTCACTGCTGGGGTAAAAGTATGGGCTAGCTTGATGAGAAGAGTGAATTCACACAGAAAGAAGACTCCTCGGTGACTAAATTGCCACCAGAACCTTTATATTGCAACAGCACTGGCAGCTCCTACACAATTCTGATTATGGCAGATTCAAGAAATACAGCTCTGGCTCCATCCCTTCATTTTGTAGATTCTATAATTTGCTCTGCTCAAAGGGAGGGGCGGTGAGGCACCTCGGTATCCAGAGTTCAGTCCAAATGGGAGTCTAACAGAGTTCTGGGATGTTCTGACTCAGGAGATCATTAGGAAGCTGGTTCTTTCCCTTCTGAAATGAGCAGTTCATAGTCCTGATAACTTTTGATTGACGTCATCAGGTTGGGCTGTTCTTCCTTTTCATGACATCAGTGGCAGCTCCCCTCTGAGCAGCCAGTGAGAACAGGCCACATCTTTCATTCGCCTCCAGGGAGGTAGTGGAGTGCTGAGGTCAAGACTGGGGGCTCTACTGCCAGAAAGCCTTCTTAGGATTCTGGGGTCTGCTACCAGCTGAGCATGTGACTTTCTCTTGTTTGCCTTACATTTAAGATGGGAATAGTAGTGCTGACTTCCCAGCATTGGGAGGAGTCCATGGCTTAATACATGGAAAACGCTTATACAAGAGTCTGGCACATAGTAAGTGCTCAATAAACAGTAGCTTACATTATTAGAATTACTCAGCAAATGAGACCTAATTCAACTAATGAAGCAAAAGTGCACTCATTTCCCATTTCCAGACATTAGCCAAAAAAAAGACCAAACTGCTGAAATAAGAAAATAAGGCTGCCGGGCTCGGTGGCTCAGCCTGTAATCCCGCGCCTTTGGGAGGCTGAGGTGAGTGGATTGCCTGAACCCGCGGGTTCGAGATCCGCCTGGGGCAGCGAGACCTCATCTCTACAATAAAAAAATCAAAAAATCAGCCGGGCGTGGTAGTGCATGCCTGTAATTCTGTCTACTTGGAAGGCTGTGGTGGAAGGATTGCCAGAGCCCAGCAGGTCGAGGCTGTGGTGGCCGGGAGCGGCCACTGCACTCCAGTTTGGGCGACAGAGTGAGACTCCAACTCAAAAAAAAACAAAAAAAAAAGAAAAGAAAAAGAAAATAAGGCTCATTTTTATTTAAAGAAGACCTTTATAAAAATTGGTGAACCCATAACCCACCAATGGGCCCCAAGGTACAGGCTCCCTCATTCCATCCGTGTACTCTGTCTACCTTAGATATCGTTAGCTTAGATAGCTTAGGTAGATTGTGTGGTAGCTCAAATCTCGGTGCACCTTCTAAATTTCCTCCCTTCTCCTTCCTTCCTCCTTCTCTCCCTCCCTCCCTTCCTTCCACAAATATTTATTGAACCTTTACTATGCATCTGGCAAGCTAATAAGGCACTTGGGATAAGACAGTGAGTGAAACACAAAAGATGCCTGTCCTTGTGGAATTTACATTC
This sequence comes from Carlito syrichta, assembly GCF_000164805.1. Classification (NCBI taxonomy): domain Eukaryota; kingdom Metazoa; phylum Chordata; class Mammalia; order Primates; family Tarsiidae; genus Carlito; species Carlito syrichta. Next base: position 986,640 of record NW_007009537.1, on the reverse strand, counting down.
TCATGGGGAATGAGACAATACAATAACATAATAAATTAGCAAGTGATAGAGTGAACTAGAAAAGAAGTGCTGTGGACAGGAGAAAAGAAGAGCTAGGTGGGGTAAGGAGGGCTGGGCCAGGGGATGGTGGCTGGGTGGTAATTTAGTTGGAAATTTCAAGGAAGGTTTGGGCATCCACCAGGGGTCCCTCTCCAGTTTCAACTTAACACTCATGGGGCTTCCGCAGGCCACACTCAGCCCGAGGTCACTCAGGAGGACAGAGGTCAGGAACACCGAGTGCCTGCAGAGGAAAGTCAGGTGGCCCTCTTGGCAGGAGTCTTGCGGCAGTCTGGCATAGACACAGGGGGTGAGAGCCACACCAGGGACGTGTAGGGGTTACCCTGGTTCAAACATCTCATTCCTCACAGTAGCCAACATCTCTTGTAACAACTCCATAGTCTCAATTTCCAGGATCCCTTCAAGGAATGTGCCAGTTGCAGGAGTAACCATTACTTCTTCAAGGCCTCGCTGAGTAAGTAAGACTTGAGCCAAGACCTGAGGGAAGGGAGGAAGCTGCCACATGGACTGCAGGAACAGGGCAGCCCAGGAAGAGGAAGAACCTACTGGGTGCAAAGGTCCTGCCCCCAGCTCAGGAGCCAGGTCAGGTGGCCAGGGCAGAATGAGCATGGGACAGCGGAGGAGGACAGAGGGTCAGAGATGTATGAGAGGAGGTCATGTAGGACCTCACAGGAGAAAGGAGGCCAGGACAGCATCCTAGGCAGAGTGACATGACCTGACTTGGGTTTTGAAAGGCTTACTTTTTCTGCTGTGCAGAGACCAGGCTAGGGGTTGACTTTCAACTGGACTATTCCAAAGGTCTCCTGATGGGCCCTCCTGCTTCTATTCTTGCTCTCCTCAAATCCATTCTCCATCTAAACCCCAAATCATGCCATGCCAGTTCGCTGACAACCCTGACCTACAAGGTTTTGAGAGGTTTTGCACCCATTGGTCTGTCTGACCTCCCATCAAGATCATGCCAATCTCAGGGCAATTGCCTCTGCCAAGAAAGGCTGGCTACGAGGCTCTGGCAGTAATTCCTCTGGCGTTGAGCAGTGAGTGCACGAAACAATTCTGTTGTGTTTTTGGTGAAGTACTTACAATGCTATAGTTTAGACAATCCTATTCTATGCCCTACAGAACAGTCACTGAACATCTAGCCATTTCACACAACCTGTATTTTGCAATGTTAACAGCAATACAAAAAAGACAATCTGTGATAGTAAGCATCTGCTATTGATTCCAAAAGGAGGGCTCACGGAAAAACAGGCAGTGACAAGAGCGATGAGTCAGCCTGGTTTCTCCCAATCCGCTGCTCAGGGGTCATGACAGGCTAATAAATGGCTCAGTCCCTGGAGGGCACACTATCAAGGCACACTGAGGGCATGGCTCCTCATACACAGAGCAGACAGTGCCCTGGGCCCTCTCTTGGCTGACCAACAATCACAAAGCCTAACCCTGCAATGGGCAGAGGGCCTGACTCCATGAGCATGTCCAGAGAGTGTGAGCCTTCCTGCACTGAGTTACTTCTGCCCTGCTTACTGTCCCTGCTGGAGATGATGTGCTTATTTTTAGCCATCATGTGACTCTCCAGTATTTTCCAGGTCCTGCTTGAGTCACTCTGGTTTCGGAGAATTTTTCACAGGAGGAAAACATGTAGGAAAGTGCTCTGCATCTTAAAATGGTTCAAGAATTAAAATTTCTAACTGTGAAATAGTTATTTCAGCATGGTATGTGGTTCTTCTGATAAACTACTGACTTTTCACACTTCTCACCTTGGTAGAAAATGGCTGGGATCACTTACCCCAATAAAACTCACACACATCACACCCCAACAACGATGTAGATCAGCACTCCCTTGCCTATAGTAACAGGGGTAGGTCGTGGCTGAAGGAGTCCAGCCCACTGAAAATAAAGACACACAGGTGTTGTCATGACAATGGCAGCATGGGTACCACTGCACTCCTGGTGTGCAGCAGTCATTTTAGCAAAAAGCATATGAAGTAAGGTGGCCATCCTGGAGGAACATAAGTACTGAATTTATCATGCATTATCCTTTTGATTCTAGTCAGATTCCTACTGGCTGACAACTGGTATGACCGGTGTTTGTGGTTGTTTCTCTGGTGGTGGCAAGCCTGTAGCGCTCTATTAGTACCATCATATCCAGATTCTCTCAAAAGAGGGCCATGGTCTAGGCCGCAGAGTGGGCTGGAGCTCAAAGAAGACAGAACCATAAGGAGAGCCCCACTCGAACCATCCATTCTCTCTTACTCACCAGGCTCCGGGTCCAGGGTTCTCTGATTTCACCAACCAACTACAAAGCCAGAAACGTGTGTCTCGTTTATCCTTGGTTTCCTCCTCTCCTTTACTTCCCATATCCTATTTGTCATCACACTTTGTTGACTGTATGTCCTTAGGGTCTCTGTCACCTACATGGCTGCCACCTTCACCTAGACCATTGTTCTCCCCCCGTGTTTTTCTGCAATAGCTTTTTAGAGTCTTCTGGGATATACTGTGCCCCTTCTAAAGTGTTCTCTATAATGCAAAGTAAACTTCTGCTTAAACACATAAACCTTTCAATAACTCCCCACAGTCTGCATTATAAAGTATAAGCTGTGTGGCCAACAAACCCTAAGGTGACCTCCACTCACACCCCAATGAGCTCTGTCTCCTGGTGTTCATGCTTTTGTACAACACACTCCCCTTGCATGTACGTGGGACCTGTTACCTGCCTCTTAACCACAGAATATGCCAAAGGTAATGGGAGTCACTCCTACCATTATGTTCCTATATACCTGACTCTGTCCTGTTGGCAGACATGCTAGAGAGACTCCCTCTGCTGGCCTTGAAGAAGTAGTTGCCATGAGGTAAATACCTTTGTTAGAAAAGCCTACAAGGCAAGGAGGTGCAGGTGGCCTCTAGGAACTAAGAGTGGCTTCCAGAAAGAAACTAAAGCCTCAGTTCAGCAGCCTCAAGAAAGCTGCAACAATCTGAGGGAGTTTGGAAGCAAATATTTCCCAGTTGATCCTCTGATGAGACCACCACCCCAGTGGCTATCTGGATCCTAGCCTGGTGAGACCCTGAAAGCACAGAATCCAGCAAAGCTGTGTCTGGACTTTAGAATCTGTGAAATAATATGTGAGTGTTGTTTTCAACTGCTAAGTTTGTGATTTTTTTTTTTGTCCCATAACAAGGGGCTTGCTTTGTCCCTCTGCAGCCTCAAATCTCAACATACATATTGAACAACATGCACTTGACAGAAGAGAGCACATTCTCTCTTGACTTCAATATCCTTTTCTTTGTGATTGGAATATTCTTCACCACACCCTTCAACTGGCTAACTTATATTCATTCACTAAGTCTTGGTTGAATCTCACTTTGTCCAGGAAACCTTTATAGAATATGCAAGACCAGTTCAGGTGGTCTTTCTATATACCCTGAGAGCTTATTTATTGTCAGGTTTTCCCACAAGGCTGTAATTTCCTTAACACTGGAGTCTTGTAAGAATCACTGTAGGTCTCCAGAATTGCTACACTGCCTTAACACTTGTTTGTTGAGAAACTAAATGAATGGGGAAAAAAAGAGTGAGAATTCAAGTAAAGCTTTCACAAAAAGGGCAAGGAATTCAAGAAACAGGAACTGTTGTTTAAGAAATATTTTCTGGGCTACTATGAAGTACACTGGTATTTTCTAGATTACGGTACAAGGGGCATCTCAGGTGATGAAGATGACTGGGGAGCTTTTCAAAAGTAGTCACATGTTGGCTTCTGTACTGCATCTTCCTTGATGCAGATGAACACTGTAGTGATTCCATTTAAATTTATTCAACTCAACAAATATTAAATGAGAAACTTCTATGGGTCAGGCAATAGGGAAACAATAATCGAACAAGACAGGATTGGTTTGCAGTTTAGTTCACCTGATGCAAAGGGATTCTGGAAAATTTGTCAAATCACAACTGCTCTCTATTTCTGCCCAACATATTAAGTAACAAAGAAAGGCACTGACAACTTTTTAAAAAAATAGGTTCACAGTCAATCTATGATATCTTGCTTAAGGAAACTGAGAATGAAGGCTAAGTCACTATCTTTTTGAGGTCTGACAAGGTTTACTGTCAGGCTGAGAGGCAAAATCTCAAGTTATTAACAACTATGGAGAGAGAAAAGGGATGATCCATTGGAGTAACACACATGGTTTAGTTGTAGAATTGATGAATATTTCAACACATATAATGGACCAAATGCTAGTTCTGAAAGAGGGCTAGGATGTCTTGCTTCCTGGTGCAGGTGGGCTAGCAATGAAGGCCATCACCTTCTCCTGCAGAGTCCATGTAAGGGAACAGACTATGCATGATGAAATACATGCTGATATTGCCTCAGGAACTACTCTTCACGCTGAAATCGCCCAGACCATTGAATGACTAAAAGAATCAGGATGGGTGCAGTAGCTCACACGTGTAATTCCAGCCCTTTGGGAGGCCAAGGTAGGAGGATTGCTTGAAACCAGCCTAAGCAACATAGCAAGACCTCGTCTCAAAAAAAAAAAAAAAAAAAAAAAAAGAAAAATTAGCTGGACATTTTGGCATGCCTGTAGTACCAGCTTCTCTGGAGGCTGAGGTGGAAGGATCACTTGAGCCCAGAATGCCGAGGCTGCGGTGAACTGTGATCATACCATTACACTCAAGCCTGGGCAACAGACTCCCATTAAAAAAAAAAAATTAGAGATTAGTAATTCTACTAATCTAGGGTTTGATATTCTGGACTTCATATACCTTTATATTTTTAGGTTAATAAGAGGACAGGAAATGGCTTAGCATTTCCTGCATTAATAAATGTAGTTAAAATACTGTAATTCTCTCTCACCCACAAATCTGATGTCAGGGAAACTGGAAATGTATTTGAACTTTAAAAAAATCATTATTTAAAAGAATGCCATCCCAACAGAATTGCATGTGTTCTGTTGTCTCAAGCCTTAGTAACACTGAAGAGCTTTTTATTTCCTCCATACACCATGTGATTTAAATTTGGTTTGTGATAACTTACTGTGGTTCAGTATACTGTGGGGTGGTGATGAGAACAAAAAACAAGACTATATCCATGATATTTGAGAAAGGCAATATAGTAAATATAACGATTAAAGAGTGTAGGCTCTGAAATCATAGGGTCAGCCCTTAAATCTTGGGTCATCTACTTCTAGTGTGGTAAATTAATGAAGCTCTCTGTGCCTCAGTTTCCTTAAATGGGGGTAATAATGGCAGTAATACTATCTACCTTTTAGAACTGTTGAACTAATACACATTACATTCTTAGGATAATTGAACTAATACACAGTAAGTTCTTAGGATGACAGTTAGCAGTTAATATGTGCTTAATAAAAGTTTGCTAATATTACTGATTACTCCTTCTACATTTTCAATGTTTTCCTTTTCCTTAACTTTCATGAAAAAATTCTATTCATATTAGATTTAGACTCTGAGTTATACAACAATACTACCACAATATTTTGTAGGTTTTGATCTTTAAGCATTAAAGTATTCTAGTATTTTAAAAAACTATGTACATACTTTGACCCAGAAGTCCCAAATAGTTAAAAATTGTAAACTGAATTAGTAAATCATCTATCAAAAATGCTCTATCAGTAAGCAAAGAAATTGGCTCTTCCTAGGAAGAAGCCCTTGGATTTTTCTACAGACACTGCCAGGAGATTCCTATTTGAAACTCTGGAATTCTTAATTCTTTGCTTTTCTCTCTGCTTAATATTTCAAACAAAAATATTCAGTTCTGGCAAGGCAGAGCACTGTTTATGTTTTATGACGTGGTTTTTATCATCATTATAGGTACTGTGGTGTGAATGTTTGTGGTCCCCTGAAGTTCATACATTGAAAACGAATCCCCAATGCAATGGTATTAAGAGGTGAGGCTTTTAGGAGGCAACTAGGTCAAGAGGGTAGAATGCTCATTAATGGGATTAGCACCTTTACAAAAGAAGCCCAAGTGAGTGTGTCTGCCTCTTCCACCAGCTGAGAAAGTGCCATGTATGAGGAACAGGCCCCTCACCAGAAACTGAATCTGCCATTGCCTAGATCTGTGGCATACACAGTTTGTGACTTTTTGTTACAGCAGCATGAATGGACAAAAACAGTAAGGAAATGCGATTTCAGTTATTCTTTGAGGAGAAAAGTATCCCAATGCCAGCAGTGTCTCTGACATATCCCACACATAGACACATAACTAGAAAAACAAAATCACTGATACCTCTCTTCTAGGGAGTTGGAGAAATCCTCTAAGAATTTAGTTAGTTGGGCCGTTAGAGTATTTCTTTCCATTTTCTACAGTCTTAATGTAGCTAAAAGAGAAGTCATTAAGTGGTATGTAGCTTAGCAAAGGGATAGTTTCTTAATATGAGAAGGTCAAATAAATGCAATGTTGATATGGGACAGAGATTGAGTGAAAGATACAAACATTGTTCCATATAAGAAGAAATACCAACATCTGAGATGAAGCCTTGCTAATTTTGGGGCTGGTAAGAAAAATACATCTCTTATATTGACTTCATATTGAATGATCTCCAAAAAAATAATATCTGATCTTTGAAGAAGTGGGAACGTGGGTAGGAGGGTATGGAGTTAAGTGACTAGGGATCAAGCAGGTAACTAGTTGTAAGAATAAACAGACTCATCTTAGTGGAAAAGACTACCAAGGGACAAGAAGGGTACCTATGCTTACCCTACAGGACTCTGGGAAGTCAATTGCTATCATCTGACTATCCGCATCTAACAGAAGACACGGGAAAATGAATTTCTTGGAACAAATAATGGCTCTGGGGAAAGATCAACATTTGTGGTTAAAGGCAGAGGTTTCCCAAAAGGTAAATGGAGATTTAGTACCTTTTGGTAATAATAAGGAAAAGAAAGTCCTGCATAAAGGCACAGGCCTGAGGCCACGGCTAGAATTCTTTGAGTGGGATTTAACTTCTTGAATATTTTCTCCTTAGCTTCTAACTGAGTTCAGTGTCTTTCAAATAAAAAATATCAACTTTTTGCAGCAACGCAACAAAATCCAGTCTCCAGAACATTAACATTCACAATATCTAGTATATCATCCCAAATTATTTGATATATGAAGAGCAAGGAAAATGTGATATATTCTCAAAGAAAAAGAAAATCAACAGATGTCAATAGTGAGATGGCTAAAATGGTAGGCTCTGTAGACACAAACTTTAAAAGCAGTTATCACTAATCATGCTCAGTGAAGAAAAATATGCTCATAATGAATGAAAAGGTTGGAAACTCAGCAGAGAAACAAAAATGTAAAACTTAAAATTAAAAAATGCAATAGCTAAAATATTAATGTAGAATTCTACAAGGGTAAAATGGAGATGACAGAGGAAAGAGAGGGCAAACTTGAAGATAATCAATAGAAACTATCTAATCTAAAGAAGAGAGAAAATAAGGACAGGAAAAAAAAATTAACAGTGCCTCAGGGACTTGAGGTATAATTTCAAAAGCTCTAACATATGGATATGGAATTCCAGAGGAACAGAACAGAAAGAATGAAGCTGAAAAAAATATTTGAAAAAATAATGCCAAAAACATCCCAAAGGCAAACTCACGGATTCAGGAAGCTTAATAAACTCCAAAACAAGATAAAATAAAAAAGAACTATGATTAGGCATATCATAATCACACTCCTAAAAACCAAAGATAAAGAGAAAATCTTGACTGCACCCAGAGAAAAAACTATGTATTACATACATACAGGAAATAATGATTAGAATGAGTATGTACTTTTTATCTTTGAAGGCCATATGCAGTAGAATAGCATCTTTAAAATTCTTAAAGCCAAAAAATCAGCTTGAGTCCTTTAACAAGTGAAAATAATCTTTAAGAATGAAGGTATGATAAGGACATTTACCAGAAAATCAACAACAACAAAAAAAAACTAAAAGAATTTGTTGCCATCAGACCTGTACTACAAGAAATTCTGAAGACTGTTCTTCAGTCTAAGGAGAAATAAAACCAATAGTCATCTCAAGTATTCAGGAATGAATGAAGAACACTAAAAATGGTAAAAATACAAAACATCAATTTTTCTCTTAATTTCTTTATAATACATATGACTGTTTAAAGTAGCATTTTCTAATAGAAATATGTGAACCACATAAATAATTTAAAATTTTCTAGTAGCTGTACCCAAAAGGTAAAAAAGAGACCGATTTTAACAAGGTGAAATATATATAACATATACAAAATATAACTTCTACGTGTGATCATATATAAAATTATTAAATGAGATGTTTTACATTCTTTTGTGCATATGAAGTTTTCCAAAATACAGCCCCTCAATGAGGAATAAGCATATTTCAAGTGCTCAAAAGCTACCACATATTGGACTGTCTCATGTGGTTTATAATGTATGTAAATGTAATACATATGACAACCATAACAAAGAACAGGATGGTTGAAAGGTTTCCATATTTTACATGAAGTTTTATAATATTAATTTTAAATAAACTGTAAAAAGAATATACCTATAGCTCAAGAACAACCACTAAAAAAATTAATGCAAAGAGGTATAGTGTAAAAGGCAATAAATAAATTAAAATAAAATTCTAAGAAATATTTTTAAAATCCAGATGACAGGAAGGGAGAAACCATGAAACAAAAAACAGATGGGACAAAGAAGAAATAAATGATAATATGGTAGATTTAAATCAATCAAATCAATAATTGTGTTAAATATAAATGAACCGGACACTCTAATCAAAAGGCAGAGATTAGGATGAATAAAAATGCAAGAACCAATCATATGCTGTCTAGAAGAGACACATTTTAAATATAAAGACAAAGATAGGCAGAAATATAACCTATCATGGAGAAAGATATATCATGCAACAGTAAGCATAAAAAAGCTAGAGTGGCTATATTAATATCAGACAAAATAGACTTCAAGATAAAAAGTATTATCAAAGATAAAGAAGAACATACCATAAAATAAAAAGGTCAATTCAACAGGATGACTTAACAATTCTAAATATGTAAGCATCTAATAATAATCTTAAAAATATAAGAAACAAAAATGGAAAGAATTAAAGGAAGAAATGGACAATTCCACCATCAATGCATTTAACACACTTTTTGTAGAAGTTGTTAGAACTAGACAACAAAAAACACAGAGGATCCGAATAACACTATCAACCTCTTTGATCTGACTAATATTTCTAAAACACTATACAACCAACTATTGCAGAATATACATTCTTTTCAAGTGCATATGGTATGTTGATCAAGAGAGACCATATTTTGGGTCACAGAGCCAAGATTAGAATGGGAATAAAAACCATTCCTTACTGATATATTTCATTGCTTCTCTTAAAAGCAACACAAAAACACTCAACAAAGTAAAAGCAACTCTTCTTTCCCAAAAGAAGGTCAGAGGTAATGCTTACTTAGATTACAGGTGTTACAAATGATCATACATTACTAAACAAATAAATGAATAAGCATGGTCACATTTTACAGTTGTATAAACAGCCTTAAAAAACTCAAAAGGAATAAGCACATTTCAAAGAAATAAAGGTAACGGAAAGTGAGAGTATTTAAATATTTGATATAGTTTTTAAAAAACACTGTCAGGATTTATTTAAATCTATATATAGAGTTTTAATTGTGATTGTTTAAAAACTTTATTATACTTAAGTTTTGCTTCTTTTTTGAAACCACCTTTCCAGTAATCCTATTAATCTGATTTTAAGGCTGAAATACCAAAGTCCCTAAGGAAAAGAGAAAGCTCTGACTCAATTCTCATAGCAACTCTAAATCTATCACACTATATTTGTATACAGGAGTTTGATTTAAATACATGAATGTATGTGAATTTGCAATACATCTAAGCTGCTGTTGCTATAGAAACCATAACTGAATTTCCTTTTAAGTAAGTGGTCACACATAAAAACTGATCCCTCTAGACAGCTATCTTAAGTTGCAGATATAGCTCATAACAATAAATTTACAAACCTTGTAATTCACAATGATATATGCATTTAATAGATACCATCATTATGAAAATGTGTATTTTAATACATGCTTCTGTTTGGTAGATTAAAGCCAATTCAAGATGCAACTTCTCAGATGCAGACAATAACATGAGGCAGCCATCCACCCTATGTGACAGCCACTGCTTATGGTAAAGCTGTTACAATACAGTTAAGCCACCCAGGTACACATAGAAACCAAACTACTCTATGACTTCTCTGAATCCACAGAAGAAAAGCTTTTATCTGAAGATGAGAGAAAAATCTAGCACAGTCTCACAAAGCTCACACCAAGTATGTGGAATGTTACCTATTTTATACACAAGCAAACAATCTCTGGTGCATGACTATGTAAGTAGTCTGTATGATGTAAAAGCACATTTTTTTGCTAATGGAGACAGAGTCCTCTCTTAATTATAATAATGGTTATAATCCACTTCATGATCACTTTTTCATTCCAATCTGGCCCTTTGTCATAGAAAATGTTTTGGAGCTGCCACTTCCAATTCTTACTGTGTAACAGTCAGAACACGTAAGTTAATTTTAATATTAGCATTAGGAACTATTTGAGGAAGAGATAAATCCACTGCAAAATGAAGCAAGTATTCCAAAGCCAAAAATGAAAAAACAATTGAGGACCATCTCCTGTTTTTTCTCTTTCCTTTTTTTTTTTGTAGAAAGAAATTTATTTTTGAGTTTGAATCCAGGGAACAGAGCTGGACGCGAGGTCTTTCTAAAATGGTTTGGCTCACCCTTCAGGCCTCACAGTCCACTTTTTTTTTTTGAGTCGGAGTCTCACTGTCACCCTGACTGGAGTGCAGTGCTGCTCCCGGCCACCTCAGCCTCGACCTACTGGGCTCCGGCAATCCTTCCGCCTCAGCCTTCCAAGTAGCCGGAATTACAGGCATGCGCTACCATGCCCGGCTGATTTTTGATTTATTGTAGAGATGAGGTCTTGCTGCCCAGGCGGGTCTCGAACTCGCGGGCTCAGGCAATCCACTCACCTCAGCCTCCCAAAGGCGCGGGATTACAGGCTGAGCCACCGAGCCTGGCTACAGTCCACTTTTATAGTCCAGAGTTGTCAGTACCTATACATATACATTAGCCACATGAACAGCAGAGCATTGTATAGGACTTAAGTTATAGCTGCAGTTTACATTTAGAGTAAAGGAAGTTTATCATGCATTACAAAAGTGACACAAATCATAAGACTTGTGATTACACTGTTGCAAAAGTTATGCAAATCACAAGACTTATGACTACACTGATGCTATACTGTTCAATGACACTAGTCACTGCTTGATGTAGATAATTAAATGACCACGGCTTAGAGGTGGGATCAGAAACTACTGCTAAATGTTACTGACCTAGCATCACTGTGGGAGAAATGTGATAGACATGTGGATTTCCCAGAGAGCGGATCCTCATCTCATCAAACCCGTTAGTTTATCCTAAATTTTAGATGGATAAAATCAGATCTGTGTATGACCAGAATGGCTTGGAGTGGCTTCAGACCAGAGGCAGGGCCCAGTTTAGAGACTGTAAAAATAGAGTTCATGGAGGAAATGCTTCTAGGCCAATATTATAAGTATAAAATAATAATAGAATCCTAAGAATTATAAGGGACCTATGAGAGTATTATGATTGTATGCTGTTGTTATACATACACTGAGGACTACTGAGAGGCATGGCATGATTTGATTTTGTAATAAAGATTCCAGGCTACTTACTACTGAGTTCTTTAGATAGATTTTGTTAGGTGTTTGGGGTCTTTTTTTTTTTTTTAAACTGCTGTTTGTACTTAATAGATGCCTGTGTATTCCTTGCCCCAATGAGTTATGTCCTGAAATACCATATCCCCATATTTATTATAATTATGTCTAAATTACAGAAGAACAAATTGAATCTGGACAAGTACCCTAAAAACTCTCATGAATAAAGAATAAAGTTCATAACTTCTTTTTTTTTGAGTTGGAGTCTCATTCTTATTGCCCAGGCTAGAGTGCAATGGCACGCTCACAGCCACCATAAAGTGCATACATTTTATAGCACAGATTTTACAACATCTATTCTGACTCTTAGAAGACATTTTTGGCCTACATTTTCTTGGCTGTGTTCCCAATAACTAGATACATGACCGCTAGGAAAATTAGGTTGTAATGCATTTATAGGAGCTTTTCTCCTATCAGGGCTTTTAATAATGTTCTTTATGTGATATATACTTTGCTATAATTTACCCCTCGGTATAGTTTTACTACCCCACAATGTCTAAAAGTTGGAACATATTTTCTTAAAAAGGGAATGACTGGTTTGACTTTGAAAATATTCCCTTTTCCCTAATTAAGATCAATGAGATAAACATAGTAAGGTAGCAGGAACAAGGTTTCAGAAATTACTGCTTTCCAGAATGTTAAAAACCAAATTTATTATCTGGTGACTTTAATGTGTTTCCTGAGCATTGTTACCTGAGAGGTTAAACTCTGGAAAATATATACTTTTCTTTCCAGTTCGTGGATATTCCACCAAAATGACACAAGTCTCTCTGTGGCTTTTGTGAATGATAGATGAAGGTATTCCTAGAAAACAAGGCCAAGGCAGCACAATGACAGTGCTGTTTGGGGAAGGAGAAGCGTTGGTGTCAATTTTTTTAAAAATTAAGGACACATTATGATGTGAAAGAAAAATATTGGGTGGTCTATCCAATTTCACTACTAAGAACTTGAAAGAAGGGCAGGTGACTTTCAAGACCAATCTGTCCATCATTCATAGCTACAGAAGATGACATTAAGATGAGAAATAGCAGACACCCTGGATCTTCTCACCTCCTTGCCTCCCACTCCATGTGCCTCCTGAATCCCAGACTCTGGAGAGGACACACCACCCCCTCTTCTGCACTTTAGCTTCTAGGCCGATGAAAGTTGCTGTCAAAGGTAGAAGGCCAGTGTGAACTGCCATACATATCTGCTTCTGGAACTCCTTGTGGTTCAATTTTTATCCAACCCTCCCATCACTTCAATTCCAGAAAAATAAATATCTCCTTTCCTTTCTAATCCTCTATGCCCTTGACCTCATTTTGTTTTCCTCCAGCTTCAGTGTCATGCTCTGCCCATTTCCCTTTTTGCCATTTTCAATTATTCCTTCATGGACCTTTCTCCCATCTTGCAAACCTGCTCATGTTGCCTTATCCTAAAAGCAAACAAGAACAGATCAAGAATATCATTCTCCTTCCAATCTTACCCATCAGCTCTTTTCCCTATAGTCAAATATTTCTATTTTCCTCAATTTTTTTCCTGACAAACTTGTTAAAAGTCGAATATATTCTTTACTTCATCCACTTCCACAATCCGACACCATGTTAAATTGCTGAAATCTAGGCCTGTGTGCCCTTGGCATTTAATGGACCAGTTCTCTAAAGGATTATTAATCACCTCCTAGGAGTCAGACTTCTGTGGCCTATTTTCAGGTGTCATCCTATTTGATATCTCCAAAATTAATATTTGGCACTGCTGGTGATCCCTCTCTAGAAATTTCCTACTGTTTGTTCTCTGATGCTGAGTTCTCCTGGCATTCTTCTGATGTTCATTTTTTTCCCTCAGCTTACTCTTCTTTCTTCTTCCCTCTAAAATGTATATGATTCTAAAGATCTGATTTCTTTATTCTAAAGATCTGATTTCTTTGTTCTTTATGGGCCCACTCATTCCATGGCTCCAAAATTGGATTTTTATACTGCCTAAGTTTCCTTCTCCAACTCATTCCTAGTCCCATCATTCCACCTAACAGATAAATCATTCGGTTGAGAAATCCAATGGATTCCTCCAGACCTCGCTCTCCTTGACTTCTCAGCAGATGTAGACACTGCTAACCATTCTGCTCCTGTCCTCCTGCTACCCTGACACATACTCCCTAGTTTTCTTCCATTTTTCTGACATCTTATCTGCTTCTTATGGAAGCCCTACCTCTTCTACTCTACCAGTAAACATCAGGTTTTCTCTAGGTACTCACCCCTTATTCACTGTTCACTTTTAGATTCGATTACACACATATCTGAAGACTCACAAATGTTTACCTCTAGCCTGTTTCCCTGCACTCCAGTCACAGGTGTGCACCCCCCTCCCCCAAATTGCCTATTTAGACTCCCTCTGAGATGTTGAAAGGAATCTCAAACTCAGTATGTCCAAAACAAACTTATGATTTCTTTTCAAATCTGGTTCTCTTTTGGCACTTCCTGAACAATACTGCCACCCTTCTAGTTGTGGGAGACAAATCAGGAAGTTATATTTGACATCTCTCTTTTACCCCAGAATTCATCCATTACCAATCTAACCTATTTTACCTTCTAAATATCTTCTAGACTTGTCTATTACTCTTCATCTACACTATCACTATTTTCATCCAAATGAACAAGAATTCATCTATCTCACACTTGTATGAGCATTAATCCTGTTATCCTTAAAAAATATTTTTAAAAATTAAAAAAATGCCATTTTCCAATGGTCTCAGTCTACCTGACACAGAGTAATGAATGGAGGAGGAGGAGGAGGAGGAGGAGGAGAAAGCTTCTTAACAGTGAGGAAAACTGTGATTACAAAGCTATTACTACCACTGGGCATGGTGGCTCATGCCTGAAATCCCACCACTTTGAGACACAAAGGTGGGAGGATTGTTTGAGGTTGAAAGTTCAAGACTAGCCTGGGCAACATAGTGAGACCCTATTTCTAAAAAAAAGTATTTTAATTAGCCAGTTGTGGTAGTGTGTACCTGGAGTCCTAGCTACTTAGGAGGCCAAGGAGGGAGGATCACTTAAGCACGAGAAGTTGAGGCTACAGTGAGCTAAGATCACGATACTGCACTCTTGCCTAGGTGACAGGGCAAGACTGTGTCACTAAAACAAAAACAAGACAAGAACAAAACAAAATAAAAAACCTCAAAGTTATTACTAGTACTATGTAGTACTCTAAACAATTTCTAATCCATTCTGAATGGAGGTTGGGCATAGAAGATAGATTGTACTACTTACAAAATTAAGGGCACCAATTTAACAATTTGAATACTGGGTTCCACATTTGGGATGGAAACATTGTTTCTGAGGATTTCATTGTTTAATTGTCCAGAACCCAACTAGTGTTTATAATAATGACTCAATTTTATAAGAACACATTTTGCTTGGTAAAATTGGCTTTTTTTATCGCAGGAATATTTATAATATATTTTAGAAAAGTTTTTATGCCCCAAATTTAAAAAGCTTTAAAATTCCAGATATTTATCCTCAATGACTTCACTTTTGGATAAATGAGGTATTGTTGAAAGTTATTATATAAAAACTGGCCCCTGCCTATACAGGAAGTAGGATATAGAGTTAATTAATTTCCTTTGAAGTATTACAGATGCTGATTCATCTTTTTTTTTTTGAGTTGGAGTCTCACTCTGTCACCCAGGTTGGAGTGCAGTGGCACACTCTTTGTCACCACAGCCTCGACCTGCTGAGTGCAGGTGATCCTTCAGCCTCAATCTTCCAAGTAGCTGGAACCACAGGCATGTGCCACCACACCCAGTTAATTTTTTAAAAAAAATTTATTGTAGGGATGAGGTCTTGCCAAGTTGCTCAGACTGGTCTTAAACCCGTGGGCTCAGGCAGTCCTCTCGCCTCTGCCTCCCAAAGTGTTGGGATTACAGCCATGAGTGATCCATCATTAACAGCATAATTCAGTTAATATTCTGGTCAGTTCTTCCAGCAATTAAACAGCAAAAATATTTCAATTAAAATCTAAACAGACTGCTTGAGTTTTTTTTTTTTTTTCCACAAAAACCAGAAGGAAAAGAAAATCTAACCCTGGAGCATTATTTAAAAATGTGTCTTCAGTGATATATCATGAATAGCTCTGTTTTTTTTTAACAGTTTAAATCAAAATCATTAGACTAACACACATGGGTCACAGGAAGATAAATGTGGTCAGACAGACAACAGCAAAATCCATCCAAAGGCATTAAAATATGGACTGCTGGGAAGAATCAATCACAATTACATCAAAGCACAGGAGGGTCTGAGCTATTTTCTAAAATGAAAGTGACTCCATGATTTTGCAGTGACAATACCTGCTGTGGGGGAGTTTGCATGGTGAGACTTTTTTGGCAGGTTGAAGATCTGTTCACCAGGGTCAGGGGGAGGAATTGCATCTTGCCCTTGTCGTGCCTCTACCGGGTCATACTCCTTCCCGTCGTAGTTAGCATCATAGAATTTCTTAAACCACTGAATAAAATCCAGGTTGTCCTGGAAACGTCCTTTCACTAGCTTCTCCACCGGAATTACCTGCGATATAAAATCACCATGTGAGTTACAAATCTCAGGTTTGTTTGTATTTAACACAACTGAAGTGTTCCCTAAATACAGCTATTTCCTACATGCCTGCAATCATGACCACCAATCTCTCCCCCCACTTCTTAGTCAGTTGTATTCTAGAATATCATTTTTTTCATACTATTAAAGAAGAACTAAACCAAAACATCATTATTGGTTCTCTTGGAATGTTTAATACTTCTGAATAAACCAGACGAAAGAGGGAATATTCTCAGCTGTCAAGAGAGGCTGGTCTCCCTCATGGTATCTTCCCACAAAAACAGAGGTTTGGGACATTATGCTGTTTCAAGATCAAGGAGCTCTTCTTGTCTTTTTGTAACACTTGGCCAGTAGTGTGGGGATAAACTCTTAACAGCTACTAAAGAGTGTAGATGAGTAAGATTTAAATCAGTGAAAACAGATACTAATTTAATCATTCATATGAAACAAAATAAGTTTTCCCAGAGTTTATTTACAATGCAGAGAGACAGGTATGAAAACAACTAACCATGATACAGGGCCCAGTAACTCAGGGCTACCCAGGAGCACAGCTTCTGTGCCATGAGGGGGTGGGGAAAGGAAATAGAGGCTGACTATGGGTCAGCCCTTTGGCAGAGAAGGAGGGGCACAGAATACACATCACCTTCTAAGGCATGCTCTCAGCATTCCAGGGAGGAACCTTTCCTACTGCAACCTAAAAAGTCAATTAGTATTCCCTATAGAGGTCTTACTGGAACCTTCTGCAATATGTCAAAAAAAAAAAATATGGTTTGATTGCTTAGATCTAATTCAGCGGGCTGCTGTCTTTTAAAGGAAGGTAGAAAGATACCCAGCTCTCTGAATTTTGCCATTACCGGATCCTAACTACATCTTTGGGTAGGAATACTCACTGAATGTGAACCATGAGTGATTAACAAAGCTAGAGGGTGATTTAGGTTGTGAGCATGAGAGTATGTGATTGTGAGCATGTAATTCAGACAAGCACACAGCTTTGCTGGGTAACAATTTGAATAGAAGTGTATAAACCGTTGGCAAGGCTTTGTCACTTCAGGAGCTATATATAATTGAAATCCCAAAATGTGTCAACGAGATCACTTTAAAACATGTATGCAGAAAGACCTTATCGATTAATGACAACTTGGAAGAAGAAAGTATTATAGGCCACCCACTAAACAAAATCATCAGTAATACATTTTTCAAAAACATTTTTTGTGCAGTTAAAATAGAAGCTAAACCAAGTACAGAAGAAAATAAAGAGAAACAAACTTATGGAGGAGATCATATTTTTAAATGAAGACTCTTCTGATAATAGAGACTTTGGTGTTGATTATTTTCCTTCTCACTTCCCTGATTGAACTTCAGCAAAATTGGTTCACAAGGAAGAATTCCTGACTTGTGCACCTAATTGACTTTTCATTTAATTATTGTTTACTTTTATGTCTTCTGAGTTTAAAATTTTTGTTTATGCTGACATTGATTGACTGTTAGAAAATGACTTCTTAGAGCATAAGGCCCTTTAATTAACACACTACTGTATTTTGTCTATTGCCAGACGTGAAAATTGGTAAACACTTTTGAGATGAAAGTGATATATTAGCTGATAAAAGACATTTTACTTCTGTTGGCTTAATTTTGCATTCTCTATTAACATGAAAGTTTCAGGGGCACAAGTTCAAAATCGGAAGTGGCAAGTAAAACTCTGCACAAAACCCTGTGTCATGCTGTTGGGCTATGGCAAACATGAACGAGGGTACTTAACACTGTCTCTTGGGACTTTTGGATTAAATCACTGCAAATCGAAACTAGAAAGATTATCAAAATCCACCAATGCCAGTTTCCTTCCACTGCAAGAATTTTAACTTCAGCATTCTTTCTTTCTTTCTTTTTTTGAGTCAGAGTCTTACTCCATCACCCAGGCTGGAGTGCTGTGGTACATTCATGGCCACTGCAGCCTCAACCTACTGGGCTCTGGAGATCCTTCTGCCTCAGTCTTCCAAATAGTTGGAACTACAGGTGCGTGCCACCCCACCAGGCTAATTTTTCTAATTATTGTAGAGATGAGGTATTGCCAAGTTGCCCAGGCTGTTCTCGAACCCGTGGGCTCAGGCAATCCTCTCAATTCGGCCTCCCAAAGTACTGGGGTCTTTAGCATTCTTAACAACTACTCATCCATTCTGTGCGTATACTTCTGGAGGGAGTCAGAGTCCACTAATTTGATATACAGCAAATTCCATGAATAAACCTATGAACAGATTGTTTATTTTCTTTTCAATCTAGAAGCATGTATGGAGAAATGAATGAAAAAGACACAAGTAGTACTGCTAATTTATAAAAAGTAAGGAGAACCTATACAGCTCTGGTTTTGAATACATATGGAAAGAGCTAATTGGAAATTAACCACAGCAAAGGACATAAAGTTGGAAAGAATCCAAAAGGTAAGACGTTAAAGTGAATGTATGCTTCAAAATAAAAATTCTGATAAAATTAAAAGCCAAGATTTAAAAAACTATTTTGATAAGAATGCTTTTATCTGGGAAGATATTAATTGTATGAACTGAAAAAACATATTAAAAATATACCGTTTACCAAACTTTCCTTTCCTTTAACCTTTATCTCTTATAACCCAGTATTTTATTTTTTATTTCTACAGCTTATTTTTACTACTATTTATGCAAAGACAAGTTTTCCGTTTTTCCTGTTAGTTTATCTTTTTTTCCCTTATCAAAAATTCATTTCTTTCCAAGCTTATTCATGCTAAGAGATATGTCCTAAATAAGGAATATAGATTAAGTAAGTATTTGAATAGCAGTAAACGTGCAGAAAGTAACTGAGAAGGTTTTGCAACAATCCCTTATTGAAGGGAAAAGAACTCCAGGTCTAAATCCATTTGAATCACTTCAGGACAAAGTTACAATAATTCAAAGGAGAAAAAAAGAGCAACTCATGAACACTGAGAATCTGAGGGCACATACTATACTGGATCCTGTCATCATAACTTCATAACCATGGGTAAGAGGCTTTACGTCCCATTTTATATATGGGTAAACTCAGACTGATAGAATTAAATAACTTGCTCAAGTCAGAAGTGGGGATTCACCCTCATGATGTTTCTCTGAATGAATAAAATACACAAAGAACCACAGAGGCATCTGGGAAACATAAAAGTTTCTCATCTGCAATGCTAAAATATAACTAATGACAACATTTTAACATCTGTAATTCCTGTTAGAGTTTTAGTCTAATGGTTACAAGTTTGGAAAATCTCCTGAAATAAAAACCTCATACAAATATAGGAAGTTTGAATTGATGCTTTATGCTATGTACAGATCCCAATCTACTGCTGAAATATCAACATATAGTCAATTGATGTGTTCCTAGATATTTTCATTTCTGAATAAAAAATTGTAAGACAGTGCATTTTATGGAGGTACAGATGAGTCTCCTACCTTATCAACGTTCATTCGTTTAAATGATGCTTGCAGAAGTTTAAAATTGTGAATATATTCATGTTCCAACTTTGCTTGAAATTTTACTTTCTTCAAACTAATACAGCCTGGAAAGAGCATGTCCATGAACTGGCAATAGGCCGCTCCTGCAAAGAGACAAGGAAAAACTGGGGTGAGTCTGGCGGTACCCAGTTGTGACGTTAAGACTGTCAGGCAGGAAGGGCATCGTGCTTACAGGTACCATCTTCACTTGGAGAAGAGCCTGCCTGGCCCTGTGCGTCGCTCTCATTTGCACTTACACCTCCTTGTCCACAAGGGCTGGGAGTCTGAGGGAAGGTGCCTCCACAACGCAGCACCTGCTGCTCCCTTTTTCTGCCACTGTGTATTACACTGCATGCACCAGAGGGTTCCACAACCGACCAACAGAACCTTGTACCATAACATCAAGAAAATCAGGGTAAGAATAATTCTTCCTAGCTTCTACCAGAGAAAAGGAACAGGTTTTTTCTTCCACCCAGTTATTACCTGTCTCAACTTGTCAAAATAAATACATTTTAGAGAAAAAGAAGTAGAAAATATAAAAATGAGAGAACTACAGAAATTATCATGAAATGTTAACTGAAAAAATATACATACATCAGGGCTGGTTTATATTCGTCTTGCAAAATTACTTAGGTAAAAACTATAACTAAGCTATCTAATATCAAAAACAGTTGTATATCAATTTAATTCCAGTCTATAGCAAGGGAGTTCCCATATTAACATGAAGTACAATGACATGGACACTCTGAAACTTAAAGAAGTTCGGAGTTATGCTGTTTATTATTGAGAAATAAAATGACAGAAATGCTCAATGAGTTCCTTGAGGAAATGGTCACAGGAAAGGGGGATTTTTTTAAACATGAAGAACTCTTAGAACATGACTATTTCAACTGGAAAATGCTGGTAAGACTATGTTTACTGATTTATATCTTCTTTTTTCTTTTTTTTTATTATAAAGATGTGGGGTATAATTCAGGGTTAGGTATACAAACATTGATTATACAGGTACCCTTGTAGATGACATATCTTCTTAAAAGTAAAGGTTAATGGTATTTTGGAAAAGAAATTCAAAGCCAGAATGATTCTTTCTCTTTTACAAGAAAGAAAAGCAACCAAGTGGCAAGAATAAGAACAAGTGGTCATTTTGATGTTCTTTCTTTGCTGACTCCAGATCTCTTGGTCTGTTTCTATGATGTGCTGATGACTGGTCTTTCTGGAACATGCAACACCTCCCCTCATCCTTTATCATCAAGGCTTCTGTGAGGAGCCTGTCCTTTTATTCAGGTCACTCTGTCTCTTGTGTTAAACAAATGTCACACATTCTTTACTGAGACAGAAATTCAAGATAAGAAAGAACAAGACATCAGGAATTTAAGGGTTGCTACATTAGGATATGTTGGGGCAAATTCTATTTTGTAGGTAAGAGCATAAAGTGATGAAATACAGGTCATGATAAATATCTCAGAGTCTCTGTATCTGGCTTCGCCTTGGATACCAATAGCCTGAATACTAATTAGTGAGCTCCTAGTAAAGCAGATGAGTTCTCTGAAAAACAAGACAAAAATGAAAACAAACCCAAACAAAGAATACTGGGAGAGGTAAAAAAAACAAAACCTCGGTTTCTGGGTTAAGATCATCATCCAATATTCAGTTCTTCCTCTTGAAGGACCACAAGATGGAGCAAATTCCAACAGCTACTTTAACATTATTATTTTACAGATGAGAGTATTGAAACACAACTGCTCATTACCTGCTCTCTAAAGTAATTCTCACTTTTGTAGAGTTTAGAATAAAATTTGTCTATGGAGACCCAGATGTTATGTATTCTTACAAACTAACCAAATCATTCACACTTCAAATTTTAAAAGAAATAACAGCTTTCGGAAAAAAAAAAAAAAATTCAATATAAGAGAAGGAAGAAAGGAAAAAATAATGTCCAGTGTTATCATTCAGGGAAAACCATGGGTAATGTTCTATTAGGGAGAGGATATATATTCTTTAAAATGTGATCCTGTTTTAAAAATATAATCACAGTAACCTATTTTTATTTTAACTTAACAGACCACGATTCCTTTTCTGGGTCACTTTATAATCTCTACCAATATTCTTAATGGCTTTCTGACTTTTATATCATGCTTATCAACTTTCCCAACCAAGATTACATAAATATTCATGCATATTTTTGTCAAGCACTTTTATGGTCTCAAGTTTTACACTGAAATTCTGAATCCATGTGGCATTTATTTTGGTCTGTGATATAAAGTATGGTTCTAATTTTAGTCATTCCAAATGTTAGTGGAAATCTGTCATATTTGGCTCCTCAGCATTTGGACACCCCCCTACCTGGGGAGATGCTACAGTGCTCTGCCTTCCACTACAGCAGCTGCAGGCAGGCTGGCCTCCCCTTCCCACCCTTAGCAGTAAAGATTCAGGCCTGTGACCTAGGCTCTATGTTTGAATCCTGCTTGGGTCTGAGAGGAGGGAGCAACAGGAACACACAAGGGCCATTAGAGGTTAGTCATGGTGGCAGTGGTGGGTCTAGAGTCCTGAGCAGTAACAATGGCATCCTGACCACTCTATTCCTCTGGCACAAGGAGGTGTGTTCCCAGCTCCTTAGTAGCCTTTGGTCCTGGCATCCTCTGGGCTTGGCTTTCTATAGACTCTGAGCTTCTCAGTATTTTTCCTGTAGATTTTTCTTCCGCTTAAGCCTACCAGTATTGATTTCTGCTCCTTTTCTTCCTTTCCTTTTTTTCCCCTCCTTTGATACTCTCCCTCCTTCCTTCCTTTCATTTTTTTGTATGTCTATAAGACAAGGAGTTATTTTCTTTCTTTCTTTTTTTTGACTTGGAATCTCACACTGTCGCCCAGGCTGGAGTGCAGTGGCATGCTCACGGCCACCACAGCCTTGACCTGCTGGGCTCAGGCAATCCTTCCACCTCAGCCTTCCAAGTAGCTGGAGTTACAGGTGCATACCATCACATCCAGCTAATTTTTTGAATTTATTGTAGAGATGAAGTCTCACCAAATTGCCCAGGCTGGTGTCGAACCTGTGGGCTCAGGCAATTCTCTCACCTTGGCCCTTCCAAAGTGCTGGGATTATAGTTGTAAACCACCGTGACTGGCCTTATTTTTTTTTTCTAATTTTTATTTTTGTAGAGATGGGGTCTTACTATGTTGCCCAGCTGCTCACGAACTCCTGACCTCAAGTGATCCTTCCATCTCAGCCTCCCAAAGTGCTGTTAGGATATAGGAGTGAGCCACCACACCTGGCCAATTTCTGTTATTTTCAACCCAAACTGCTAACGCATAAAATTAGCTACATGCTGAACACCACCACTTAATAGATAATCTATATTTTCCCCACTACCTTTACTTACATCACTTCCTTAATATGTACACTTAAGTCTCTTTCTGGACTTTAAATTGTCTTTTTTTCCTGTCTCCATGATAGTTCCACACTCTTATTTAAAATGCTATAATGTGTATTACTATCTATAGGATAGTTTCCCTTCTTTTCTTTCTCAAAATTTTATCATGCATTTATTCTTTACATTATATTTTTGAATGTTATTCATGGCACATAGAAAATAGCTTTTGAAAAAACACAAGTTGCTTATTTACTATTTATTTTTGTTTTAAATTGACATTAATAATTGTACATATTTATGGAGTACAATGTGATGTTTTGAGACATGTATACATTGTGTAATGATCAAATCAGGGTATTTAGCATATCTATACTTCACATATTTATCATTTCTTTGTGGTGAGAACATTCAAAGTCTTCTCCTCTAGCTATTTTTTTTCAAGTACCTGAAAAATATTTTATTGGTATTTCACGATTGCTTGTTTCCTTGTGCCTGTTTTCCAATTTTTCTCAATTATAAATAATGAGTTGAAAAACTCTTGTCTTGAGAAAGGTCAACATGAGGTCAGGGAGATGATGGCCCTAAATAGCGTATACTCCTAGGATTTGAGGACAAGGGGGATAAAATACATAACACAATATTGTTAACTGCAGTCACCCTACTGTGCAATAGAACACCAGAACCTATTCTTCCTATCTATCTATAACTTTGTATTAACTGACCAATCTCTCTCCATCCCTCCCCACTCCCTCCTCTGGAAGTCATTATTTTATTCTCTACTTTTATGAGATCCATTTTTTTAAAATTCCACATGAACGAAATAATGTGGTATTTGTCTTTCTGTGTCTGGCTTATTTAATTTAACATAATGTTTTCCAGGCTCATCCATGTTGCCACAAATGACAGGATTTCATTCATTTTTTTTTACGACTAAATAGTATTTCATTGTGTATTTATAGCACATTTAAAAAATCCATTCATACAGTGATGGCCACTTAGGTTGACTGTATATATTGGTTATTGTGAATAGTGTGAAAATAGTGAGAGTACAAACAAATATCTCTTGAACATACTGAATTCATTTCCTGTCGATTGCTGGATCATATGGCAGTTCTATTTTAAAATTTTAAGAGAAATCTCTATAGTGTTTTCCACAATGGCTATGCTAATTTACATTTCTATCAATAGTGTATAAGAGTTTTTTTTCCTCCATATCCAAGCCAACGTTTTTTGTTTTTTGTCTTTTTGATAATAGCCATTCTAACTGGGGTGAGGTGATATCTCATTGTGGCTCTGATCGCATTTCCCAGATGATTAGTGATGCTGAACATTTTCTCATTTATCTGTGGTAATTTGTAAATCTTCTTTTGAAAAATGTCTAACCAAGTCTTGTGCCTATTTTTTAACTGGGTTTTTTTTGGCTACTGAGTTGTTTGAGTTTCTTATATATTCTGGGTATTAACTCCTCGTTAGATATATAGTTTGCTAATATCTTCTCCCATTCTGAAGGCTGTCTTTTCACTTTTGTTTCCTTTGATATGCAGAAGTTTTTTCATTTGATGTAATATCTTCTATCTTTGGTTTTGGTGCCTGTGGTTTTAAGGTCTTGTCCAAAAAATCCTTGCCCAGACCAGTGTCATGAGGCATTTCCCTGTTTTCTTTTAGTAGTTTTGTCATTTTGGGTCTTTCATTTAAGTCTTTAACCCACTTTGAGTTAACTTTTGTATATGGTGAGAGATAGGGATCTAGTTTCATTCTTCTGTATGTGAATATCCAGTTTTCTCAGCACTGTTTATTGAAGAGACTGCCCTTTCCTCAATGTGTGTGCTTGGTGCCTTTGTAAAAAACCAGCCGGCTGTAAGTGTGTAAGTGTGTAAGCATTTATTTCTCTGTTCTCTATTCTGTTCCATTGGTCTATGTATCTACTTTCATGACAGTACCATGTTATTTTGGTCTGATAGCTTTGTAGTATATTTTTGAGTCAGGTTGTGTGATGCCCCTAGCATTGTTCTTTTTGCTCAGTATTGCTTTGACTGTCCAGGCAGGGTCTTTTTTTTTGTTCCATATAAATTTTAAGATTGCTTTCTCTATTTCTGTTGAATAATGTCATTAGTATTTTTATAGGGTTTGCACTGAATCTATAGATAGCTTTGGATAGTATAGGTTGAGTATACCTTATCTGAAATGCTTGGGACTAGAAGTGTGTCAAATTTTGGAATCTTTTTGGATTTTGGAATATTTGCATGTACATAATAAAATATCTAGGTGATAGGATCCAAGTTTACACATGAAATTCATTTATGTTTCATATACACCTTATACACATAACCTGAAGATAATTTTATACAATATTTGACATGTTTTCCATAACACAAAACTGACCTGTGACCTGTCACATGAGATCAGATGTGGTACTATGTCAGAGCTAAAAAAAGTTTTGGATTTTGGAGCTTTTTGGATTTTTTTATTTTTAGGTTAGAGATGTTTCCACCTGTATGGACATTTTAACAAAATTAATTCTCCCAGTCCATAAACATGGTATATCTTTCTACTTATTTGTGTCCTCTTCAATTTATTTAATCAATATTTTATAAGTTTTCATTGTAGAGATCGTTCATCTCCTTGGTTAATTTATTACTAGGTATCTTACTTTCTTTGTAGTTGTTATAAATGAGATTGCTTTCTTGATTTGTTTTTCAGAGTTTTCTATTGGCATATGGAAATACTACTGACTTCAGTATGTTGATTGTTTAATCCTGCAACTTTACTGAATTTGGTTGTTAGTTTTAATTTTTTTTGATGGAGTCTTTAGGAAGATTACATATATAAGATAACACAGTCTACAAACAGGGACAATTTAACATCCTCCTTTTCAGTTCGGATGCCCTTTCTTTCTTTCTCTCGCCTAATTGCTCTGGTTAGGACTTCAAGCACTATGCTGAGTAGAAGTGGTGAAAGTGAACATCCTTGTTTTGTTCCAGATCTTAGTGGAAAAGCTTACAGTTTTTCCTTGTTTAGCATGATGCTAGCTGTGGGTATATTATATATGGCCTTTATTCTGTTGAGGAACATTCCTGCTATATTTAATTTGTTGAGACTTTTTATCATTAAGCCATGTTGAATTTCATCAAAGTACTTTTTAAAAATTTTTATTGACATGATTGTATGGTTTTTGCCCTTGATTCTGTTGATGTGATGTATCATGTTTGTTGATTAACATATGTTGAACCATCCTTGCATCAATGAAATGAATCCCACTTGATCATGGTGAATGATCTTTCTAATGTGCTGTAGAATTCAGTTTCCTAATAGCTCTGTGGTGTCAGTTCTAATGTCTCCTTTTCTTTTGTTGATTTTGTCTTTTCAAAAAATCAACTTTGTTTTGCTCATTTTTATATTTTTTAGTCTTTATTTCATTTCATTTATTTCTACTCTAATCTTAATTATTCCTTTCCTTCTACTAACTTCAGGTTTAGTTTGTTCCTGTTTTTTTAGTTTCTAAGATACAACATTAGACTATTTGAGATCTTTCTACTTTTTTAATGTGGACATTTATTGCTATAAACTTCCCTCTTAAGACTGATTTTTCTATACATCACAGGTTTTGGTACGTTGTAGTCCCACTTTTTTTGCCTCAAAAACTTTTTACATTTCTTAAAAAACTTCTTCATTGATCTATTGGCTGTTCAGGAGCATGTCATTTAATTCTCATATATTTGAACGGTTTCTAAAGTTCCTTCTGTTATTGATTTCTAGTTTTAGTCCACTGAAGTAAAAAAAAAAAATACCTGATATGATTTTGATTTTTAAAATTTTATTGACACTCATTTTGCACCCTAACATATGATCTATCCTGGAGAAAACTCCATGTGCTGAGAAGAATGTGTGTTATGCAGCTATTGGGTGAAAGGTACTGCAAATGTGTGTTAGGTCCATTTGGTCTAGAGTGCTGTTTAAATCCAATGCACCTTTGTTGATTTTCTGTCTGGTTACCTCCCATTGCTGAAAGTGGGGTGTTGATTTGAGGTCCCCTACTATTATTTTATTGAAGTCTACCTCTTCCTTTAGATCTAATAATATCTGCTTTATATATTTGGGTGCTCCAGTGTTAGGTGCACATATATTTATAATTATTATATCCTCTTGGTGAGCTGGCCTTTTATATCATCATATAATAACCATCTTTGTATGTTTTCACAGTTTTTAACTGGAAGACTATTTTATTTGATATAAGTATGGGTACTCCAGCAGTCTTTCGGTTTCCATTTGCATGAAATATCATTTTCCATCCCTTCACTCTCAGTTTATGTGTGCCCTTACAAATAAATTGAGTCTCTTGCAGATAGTATATAATTGGGTTTTATTTTCTTATCCATTCAGTCACTCTGTATTTCTTAATTGGGAATTTAATTCATTTACATTCAAAGTTATTATTGATAGTTAAGGGCTTGCTCCTATTGTTTTGTTAATTGTTTTCTAAATCTTATGTTCCTTTCTTTCTCTCATTGTTTACCTTTGTGATTTGGTGATTTTCTTTAGTAATATGCCTCTGTTTATCTACTGTAACTTTTTTTTTGTGGTTACTATGGAAATAACATAAAAAACATACTATTTTAAGGTGATAAGAATTTAACTTTGGTCACATACAAAAATTCTAAACTTAACCCCACAATAATTTATAATTTTTTTACTGAATGTACATATTTTTATATTGTATGTTCCTTAACAACTTATTGCACATATCATTGACAACTTGGAGTTTTAACCTTCATACTAGAGATTTGAAAGGTTATAACTATTACAGTAAGGAAGTATTTTGAATTTGATAATGAATGCTTTCATGATATTAGTAGTAATTATCATGATATATTTCATATGTTTTCATGATAGTAATTATCATCCTTTACTTCCAGTTGAATTACTACCTTAAAAGCATTTCATACATGGTCAATTTAGAGGCAATAAATTCCCTCAGCTTTTTTTTTTTTTTTGAGTTACAGTCTCACTCTATTGCCCAGGTTGGAGTGCAGTGGCACACTCACAGCAACCCCAGAGTGGACCTGTTGAGCTCTGGTGATCCTTCCACCACAGTCTTCCAAGTAGCCAGAACTACAGGAGTGTGCTAATTTTTTTTATTTATTGTAGAGATGAGGTCTCAGCAAGTTGCCCGGGCTGGTCTTGAATCCATAGGCTCAGGCAATCCACTCGCCTCGGCTTCCCAAAGTGGTGGGATTTCAGGCTGAGCCACCGAGCCCAGCTTCCCTGAGGTTTTACTTAACTGGGAAACAGTGTATTTTCCCCCTTCATTTCTGAAAGATAGTTTTTTTAGGGTATAACAGTTTTTTTTCTTTTCAGAACTTTCACTACATCACCTCCTTCTCTTTTGGTCTGTAAAATTTATGCTGAGATTTGGTAAAGATTCTCTCCCTTACATCAACTATGGCTGCTCTGCAGCTTGAATTTTGAGATGTCTCCTAAGAATGTATTTGAACTAAAAAAAAAAAAAAAAAAAAAAAAAAGATTCTCTTATATGTGATCTGACGCTTTTCTCTTGAGGCTTTCAGATTTTTTTCATTGTCCATGACTTTTGATGGTTTTATTACAAGGTGGCTTGTGGACTTTTTGACTGGATCTGTTTGGGTTCCTTTGAGCATCACAAATCTGGATGTGCATATCTTTCCCAAGACTTGGAAAGCTTCAAGCTATTATTTTGTTAAATAGCTTTCTGTACTTTTCTGCATTTCTGCTCCTTCTGCAAATCCTATAATGTATTTGTTTGCTTAATGGTGTTCTGTAAGTCTTACAGGCTTTCTTCACTCCTTTTTTTTTTTTCTTTTCTCAGATTACGTTATATCAAAGACATGACTTCAAGTTCAGAACTTCCTTCTTCTGTTTGATCTAGTCTGCTATTGAAGCTCTCAACTGGTGTTTTTAATCCCATTTACTGAATTCTTCAGCTCCAAGATTTCTGTTTGGGTCTTTTTATGACACCTATTTCTGTTTGATTTCTCATTCAAATCATGAATTGATTATCTGATTTAACTGAATCATTTATCTTGTATCTCACTGAGTTTCCCTAAAGTTATTTTGAATCCCTTCTTTTCAGGCAATTCATAAATTTCCATTTCTTTGGTGGCATCAGTCTTCCTTGCCTTTTCATGTTTCTTGTGTCTCTCTGTTACTATCTGTGCATCTAGTGGAACTGCTGACTCTTTCAATTTTGTAGAGTGGCTTTCATGGGAAAAGACTTTCATCTGCAGATGTATCCTAGGTTGAGTAAGGTGCACTGACTTTGGTTCCAGGTAGGCACAGTAATGTAGTCTCTGCACAGTTTCTTCAGCTGTAGTCAACATGAGTGGTGCTTGTGAATGCCTCAGTTACCTATGCTGACAGAATTTGTGTGGTGGGTCTGCTGGCTTGGGCACTGGTCCCTTGGGGATTGGACACTGGCCTGGTTTGAGCATCAAGGACATGAAACTGTTCTGCTGGCTCTGGTGCTGCTTCTTGGGTGGTAGGGTACCATGATGGTTCACGTGTTGAAGGAGTACAGGATTGGTCGGGTTTACATGCTGAGGGAGCATGCAGCTAGCCTGCTGGTTCTGGCACTGCATCCCTGGGGATGCAGCAACTATTTAGTAACAGAGCTTTACTGTGATATGGTTCAGTACCCTAAAGTTCAACATTTTAAAATGTAAAATTCAGTGGTTTTCAGCATATTCACAGAATTGTGCATCCACCACTATTATCCTTATTCCAAAACCAAAATAAAACAAATAAAAACACTTTTTACCCATTAGCAACCACTGCCTATATTCTCTCCTCCTCCCAGGCCCTGGCAATCACCAATCTATTTTCTGTCTCTGTGGATTTGACTACTCTAGACCTTTCATGTCAAGGGAATCAGACAATATGTGACTTTTGTTTCTGGTTTCTTTGACTCAGCAAAATCTTTTCAATTCATCCATGTTGTGGCATGTATCAGAACTTCCTTTTTTTTACAACTGAATAATATTTTATTTTATGAATTGCCACATTTTATAAATCTATTCATTAGTTGATGGACATCTGGATTAATTTCATTCTTGGGCTATTTTGAGTAATAATGCTATGAGTATTTATTGGACAAGTTTTTGTGTAGACACATGTTTTCAATTCTCTTGGTGTGGAATTGCTGGATCATATGGTACCTTTACGTTTAACATTTGAAAAACTACCAACCTGTTTTCCAAAGCATGTATACCACTTTATATTTCCATTGGCAATGTATGAGGGCTCTAATTTTTCTACATTTTTGTCAACCCGTATCTGTCATTTTGATTCTAGTCATCCTTGTGGGTGTAAAGTGGTATGTCATTGTGGTTTTGCTTTGATTTCCCTAATAACAATGTGCATCTTTTCATGTGCTTTTTGGCCATCTGTATATATTCTTTGGAGAAACATCTATGCAAATGCTTTGCTCATTTTTAAAATTAGGTTGCCTTTTTATTGTTGAGTTGTAAGAATTCTTTCTACATCCTAGATAAAATTTCCTCAGCAGACATATGACTTGCAAATATTTTCTCCCATTCTGTGGATTATCTTTTTACTGTCTTTATGGTATCATTTGAAGCACAAATGTTCGATATTTTAATAAGATATTATTTACCTATTTTTTCTTTTGCCATTTGTGCTTTTGTTGACATAGCTAAGAAGCCATTGCCTAATCCAAGGTCATGACAATTTACACCTATACTCTCTTTTAAAAACTGTATAGTTCCTATCAAAGGTCAACCCTCCATTTGACAAAATAAACTTTGACAAAGTAAAACAAAAATAACTTCTTTGATCCCACATCATCCTTGAGCTACTGTACCATTTATCTCTTTCTCTTCACAGCAAAACTTCTTGATGAAATTGTCCCTGCTTTCATTGTTTCATCTGCCATCTAATTCAATAAATAGTCTTCCAACTTCACCATGTTCTAGTCAGGGTCATCAAAAGCTTCTCTATTATTAAATCAAACAGTTGCTTTTCTTTCTTCATCCTAGTAAACCTCTTAATAATATTTGGCCTTGTTGACCATTCCCTTGTTCTTGAAATTCTATATAGTTTTTCCTTAATCAGATAAAATGGGTAAAAACACACTCGAAAATCCAAGAATCACTACTACTGTCCCTGGAAGTCTCAGCTAGCCACAAATCAGAACATTACTCACCAACAGATATACAGATTTTTGTGTCATTTCACTGCCCTTGCAATAATGTAACCTGTATTTTGCATGAATATCATTTTTATTATATTATGTCAAGGTTACCATTATTCAGCTATGTACCTCTCCTGCTAAGACTATCACAGTAGTTTTCAATGAAACTGTTATAAAACCCAAACTTCTTCCCTGGCCTACAATGCCCTGTACTCAGGCCCCTGTTTACCTTTTCACTGGAAAAGCCTTCACACTGGCTTCCTTGCTGTTCCTAGAACACTTCAGTTTGCTCCTGCATTTGGATCTTTACATGCACTGTTTCATCTAGAATCTCACATTGTGATGACCTTATCATACAGATCAAAGCTTAGATGTTTCCTCCTCAGAGAGTTCCTCCCTTCCCATGCCATCTGAAGTGGCCCTTTTGCCACTCTTTCTCACCTCATTCTGTTATATGCCTGGTATTTTCATTAACTCATATATTGGTGCTATGGTTTGAATGTTCCTTCCAAAAATCATGTTGAAATCTAATTGCCATTGTGATGGTATTAAGAGGTGGGACCATTAAGAGGTGATTATGTCACGAGGGCTCTGCTTTCCTGAATAGATTAACACCATTCTTGTAAAAGTGGATTCACTATAAAAGGGCAAGTTTGATTCTTGCTATCTTCTGCTCTCTCTTGCATTTCTGCCACAGGATGATGCAGCATAAGGGCCCTCTTCAGATGCTGGACCCTCCATCTTGGGCTTCTCAGCCTCCAGAACAGGAAGTCAGTAAATATCTCTTCATTACAAATTTCCCAGTCTCAGGCATTCTGTTAGCCCAGCACAAAATACACACTTTGGTTTGTGGCTTACCTTCCCTCATTGGAATATAGGTTTCTTTCTTTCTTTTTTTTTTTTGAGTTGGAGTCTCACTCTGTCGCCCAGGCTGGAGTGCAGTGGCATGCTCTTGGCCACTGCAGCCTCAATCTGCTGAGCTCAGGTGATCCTTCCACCCCAGTCTTCCAAGTAGCCAGAACTACAGGTGCACGCTACCATACCCAGTTAATTTTTTGACTTATTGTAGAGACGAGGTCTCACTATGTTGCCCAGGTTAGTCTCAAACACGTGGGTTCAGGCAATCCTCTTTGCTCAGCCTCCCAAAGTGCTGGGATTATAGGCTTGAGTCACTGCACCCGGTTGGAATATGATTTCAAGAGTGCTTGTGCCTTATTTGTCTTTGTCTCCTCTGTATCTAAGCACTGACTATGGTATAAGAGCATTTCATAAATATCTGGCTAACGAACAAAAGTCTGTAGGTGGTGGCAGTGAACCACAACTAAGACTGATAAATAGTAAAATTATAATGTTATCAGACTCCCAAATAAGAGGTATTATATGAAGAGTTGCTATAGATTCAAGAATCAATGAGGTATAATTTAAAAAACACACACAATAAACTATGAGCCACTCTGGAGACCAAGTCTTCAGAAAAGTAAAAGGTAGGCATTGAAAGGCTAAATAGGGCTGAGCACAATGACTCACATCTGTAATCCCAGCACTATGGGAGGCTGAGGCAGGAAGACTGCATGAACCTAGGAGTTCGAAACCATCCTGGGCAACATAGCAAGACTTCATCTCTACAAAAAATTAAATAATAATAATAAAAAAAAGCCAGACATGGTAGCACGCACCTGTAATTCCAGCTACAGGGAGACTGAGGCAGAAGGACTGCTTGAGCCCAGGAGTTTGAGGATGCAGCAAGCTGTGATTGCACCATTACACTCAAGTCTGGGCAACAGAGTGAGACCCCCAACTCTCTCCCCAAAAAAGGCTAAATATAAGGTAAGATACAGTTAAGTAAAAGCAATCCAAATTCTAGGACCTTGTGCTTACCAAGAGGTTAATTACCATAGGACACACTCTGAGCCCACCAGCTCAAGGTGCTACTACAGTTAGGAAGGTCAACAAGATTCTGGAAATAAGTAGAAAAAGAGGAAACAATTCTGTCTTTCCACAATGTCTGCACCTACAGCCCTAAGACTGGTTTCTGTTGTTATACCTCAAAAGTGACAAAAATGAGGCTGACAAATTTGGAGACAGGTATCAAAAATGAATAGCTGGGAGACGATGAAGAAGGCAGAACTCAAAAATGAATATTCATACTCAAAAGATTTGAGGGTATATGATTTAAGTTTATAAAATCATAAAAAGCATGACAAAACAAATAATCTCATTTTCACTAGATCCCAGGACTTCAACAATAGAGTAATATCAGGAGAGGTGGACATTTTAAATGGAAATATTATGTAACAATAACAAATTTATGGAATATATTATGGACGGAATGTAAGAAATGAAAACATCTACATTTGTGTAAAATCTGTTAGAGCTTTCATATCCATTTTTAACATGAACCCCATAGAATCCTCATGAGGTAAGTATTTTTATTATTCCTCTATTTTACAGATTTGGGAACAAAGCTAAGAAAGGCATCCAACTAATACAAAGCAGAGTGGAATTTAACCTCTGATTTGAATTTCAATTAAAAGAGTTTTTTTCCTTCTCTGTGCTGCTTTTAGGGAAATTATAAGTGAAAATTCGAAGGTTCAAAAAGAGTTTGGAAATTTTTCTAGATTATAATTCTATAAGAAATTACAAAAGAAAGTGCAAGAGAACTTATGAACCTTGTGGACTGATGTCAGGGTTGTCAGTTATTCTTTTCCTATTCATAGTAAAATCCTGGACTAGACAGATCATTAATCTGCCCCAATGTGAGGATTTTATATTTTAGTATATATGTTCCTAAGAATTTCATTTTACATATGTATATAGTGTACATATGAAAATAAGCATTTCACTTCTCTATATAATCTTTTTGCTCTCTCATATATATCCTATTTCTCTCTCAGATACACACACACACACACACACACACACACACACACACACACACACAAACATATCTTATTGCTGTCAAAAAAATCTCACAGCACTTTTCCAGAAATGCAACATAATCTGTGGAAAAAACATCAAGCCATATTGAGTTCTGCCATGAACAGTTACTCAAATTCCCTATTTGATTTTCTCTCAGGCCAAAGAACCATTTTAAAGAGATGCTTATATCATTGACGGATTTAGTTACACTTTTCTACTTACCATAGTTTTATTTGGTATTGATGAACAGTTAGAAGAAGAGCATGACAACCTCAATCTACTGGACACATCCAGGTGATCATACCCTTCATTATTGGGATGATTACGGGTAAAGGGATTATTTAAAAAGCTTATTCTCTCAAGCAAATATTAACAAGGACTGGGAAGGGCGGCAGGAACCACAAAAACCTGAATTGTTGGCCTTTAGATCTGAGCCTTCTGATCTTGAATGAATTGTGACATGTCCTCAAACCTTTCTAAGCCAATAGTATTCTTATTTGCACAACATCAGGGTTGGATACATCTCTGAGCTCTAAAATTAGATGATTTTCTAATTCTCAGTCTGTTAGCTACTTATCTTTCAAGGGATACTTGATATTTTGCTAATTAGGAGACAATGATGCCCATCCTCACATGACTAAGATGTCTGCCAGCATGCCTGCTTCTAGCCATCACCATCTTTTGTGGTAGTTAACATCAGAGGACACTTACGAGTATGCTGCTGCACCTGGTTGGACCCTCCCTGGGGAACACACTCCCTTTCCAGACAGTTCTGGTGACCCTATCTTTCATGTACCTCTCTCTGAGCTCTTGACATTTATGCACTTAGTAACATAACCATATCTTTTGTCATTTGCAACAGCTGAATATCAACAATTAAAAATACCTTTCATATTAGAATACCGTTTTTACATATAATCACAAAATCATGCTTTACTTTTGCATTCAGTCTTATCATTCCTTGAACTGATGCTCCTGCACAACCAAGTGTTACCAAGG
Source organism: Carlito syrichta (assembly GCF_000164805.1). Taxonomy (NCBI): domain Eukaryota; kingdom Metazoa; phylum Chordata; class Mammalia; order Primates; family Tarsiidae; genus Carlito; species Carlito syrichta. Next base: position 951,282 of record NW_007009537.1, on the reverse strand, counting down.
TCCAAACCTCACACTGAAGGAAGTATTCCTCTTTGGGATCTCAGGGCTTACTAAAGAGAGTGAGGCTGCAAAATACAGGGTTACATGTTTCCAGCACGTCAGCAGAAACCTCTCTACCTACACAAATACAAGGTTTGGAGAGTTCAACTGCAATGGCTAAATAATGCTTTGAAAGATTAAGATTTTTTTTTTTTTTTTGAGTTGGAGTCTCACTCTGTTGCCCAGACTGGAGTGCAGTGGCCGCTCCTGGCCACCGCAGCCTCGACCTGCTGGGCTCCGGCGATCCTTCCGCCTCAGCCTTCCAAGTAACCAGAATTATAGGCATGCACTACCACGCCCAGCTGATTTTTTTGATTTATTGTAGAGATGAGGTCTCGCCTGCCCAGGCGGGTCTCGAACCTGCGGGCTTAGGCAATCCACTCACCCCAGCCTCCCAAAGGTGTGGGATTACAGGCTGAGCCACTGAGCCCGGCTAAGATTAAGATTTTTAAAGGCATTTAAAGTCCCAAGGTTCAACTGTATCATTCTAATCCAACAAAAACATGATTAAATTAGTAGTAGCTTTGTGTTGTTTTTACAGGCATCTTTCACATTCCTGGCTTGAGGAGCAGCTTGATAGCTTCAGTGACCACAATATTAGTTAACTCTGTTAGAGGAAACTTAGGACACTGTTTACCTTACCTGCCCCGAGTCTCAAATGCAAAAATAAAGAACAAGAATTCGGAAATCTGGTTGCAACTGAGATTGCTCCTCTGAATTCCACGGTCCTCAGCCGAGCTTACTGATTCTTCCCACTGCTTTTTGTTGTCAAAAACTTCTTATTCCTATTGCAAATGAGTCCCAAAGACAAGTAGCTTCCAAACTGATCTCATGCGGTGGAAAAGGAGTACCAGCCAGCAGGAAGATTTCAGCTCCCACAGACACAGACAGAAAAGGCTTATGTGAATTGCAGAGAGTGCTGAAAAGCACCCCCAACTTTTCCCTTCAACACACAGAGTAAGCTGTCAAAGGACATTTTCATCTCTTTTCTTTTATAGAAATAAGCTAACAATCACCATTCAGGCAGATGGATTTTTAAGAGTACAGCAGATAAATTAAAAGTCCTGTCCAACCACATGCTTATTAGTCTTTCATCTGATAAATGCCCTCAGTTTTTTACTAATTCATATAACATAAAACCTTTTCAAGACTCTCATAAGGCTGCAGGCAAGTTGCAGCATCCTCTGCTCACAAGCTGCCTTCAACAAGAACCAAGAACAATTTTAAAAAGTAATGTTACCTTTAAATTATCATTTTATTAAGAAACCTACAGAGCAACATTAACTGTTAGATCTGCTGTAGAGAAAACTGACCAGATATCAAAATCACTATACTAAATGAATTTTAAAAGTGCTTCTTTATTATGGAAGAACGAAGAATTTTTTTCTTCACTTTCAAAAGGAAATTTCAATGTAGTAAAAATCTACATCCCAAATAGCTCTTGACTAAGATTTAGGTGTTAATACTTTTATTAAAAAATGTACAGAAATAGAGATTATGTCAGATTGAAACATACAGCACACACAAGAGAGATGATTAAAGAGTAGTACTTACAAAAATAACTTGGTAGAATTATTAAAATTCTACATTGAAAACTATAACACTGGAAAGAACGCTGAAGTATAACTGGACTATTTACATTAGTTTTATTCAACCAAATCATAATTACCCTATAACTTGCCAGGGTTTAACCTGCATTTTAACTCTTTGAGAAAAAAACACAAAACTTCAAACCTGCCTAATTATACAGAAAAAGATTCAGACAATTGAAAGAATTTTTTTTAATGGCAGGTGAAGAATTCTCTTGTTGACTGAAAGATTTCTTTTTATCTGTTAATTAATGATCCAGTGGCAGGTGCTCGGATTTACACCTAGTTTCTAATATCAGCAATTTCCTTTAGGTCAATGTACTCATCAAATTTTACTAAAATGAAGTGTCAGACTTTGTACAATAAGATTTGGCTTCTACATAGGATTCAAGCAATGAAGGAAGTAGGAGAGGCATTTGGAGCACAAGGCAGGAACGGTGTGCAGTACAAAATGTCACTGGCTTCCAGGGCGTATGATACTGAAACTGGCAGTAAGATGTCCCAGAGGCTGAAGTCTGAGAAAAGAGCTAAAGTTAGAATTTGGCATTCCAGAGAGAGGAGGAAAGGAGACATAAAAAGCCTTTAATACAAATGAAAAACAAGTCAGAAAGGTACATATGAAACCCATTGTACATGAGCCAGTTTTCTCACTAGGGTCATAAATAGAAAGTTTTCTAAAGCTATAATATTGGGGGATGTAGCTTCTCCACATGTGCACTCACATATTTTCACACACTTGTGCGTATGACCTCTTTAATGGGCAAAAAAAATTTTTTTTTAAAGTAAATGAAGTATGTGATTGATTATGTAAAAAGGGAAGATTTTAATTAAGAAAAACAGGCTAGGCGAGAGAGAGAGAAAGAGAGAGAGAGAGAGAGAGAAAGAAAGAAAAAGAAAAGTTTAAGTAGCAAGGAAGAATCAGAAAAGATATTAAATCCTATCTAATTTTTGTGGTTGTAGGTTACCGTTAGGAGATGCTCATCTGTAGATGGCATAGAAAGATACCACTTTGTTTATTAATTAATATAAAACCAATAAACCAACAAAACTTATTGTGGAACATGATCCTATCCTAAAAGAACCAAGTAACTTAGTTTTGAGAGACCAGAGAAATATACCTGGAAAAAAAAAACCAACAAAAATACAAAACAACTATAAGTGCTAACCTGTATGGCACAGATACATAAATACCAAAGGAGTTAGTTCAGAGTTGGCCCAATAAAAACCAGTATTACCAAACAGATAAAGTCAAGTCAAACTCATGATCATTTTCAGTCCTCAAGGAGCTTACTCCTAATATAGAAGGTTTAAAACAAGTAATCAATAACCCTGAAACCTTGTAATGCTCTGAAAATTGAAGAGAGTAAGCTCACACCTTGTTGAAGGTGATCAGGAAGAAAAGGGGGAAGGTGATATTTGAGAGGGGCTTCAAAGGGGGCGAGACATTCCAAGCAAAGATGGAGAATCAGGGCATAGAGTGAAAGGTGAATTTGGGCAAATGCAGGTTACAGGTAGGAGAGCTATAAGGATAAATGCTGGAAAGGTGGGTCGCAGTTAGATCACTCAAGGCTTTAAATGTCAGAAAAAGAAGAAGCTTACCTTAATTTGGTAGGCAAAGCAATGCTGATTTCTGGGCACAAGTATCTTTAGAGAAGGGCATCTAAACTATACCATTTTTAAATTCCAGTTTTTGGAACATATCTATGTTTACGGCAAATTAAATTAAGGGTAAAAATCTAAAGCTGATTATGTTCTCCATTTTCTCAGGGAATTTCTATGGAATCTTTGCCCATCAAACAACAGTTACATAGGCCAGACTAGAGGGTATAGTGGCCGACAGAGAGGCTTTTAGTGTAGGGTAAGATATAGTGGTATGAATGGACTGGCACAAACTCAAAGTCCATTTCTACACAATGATGGGGAATCTCACTATGTTGCCCAGGCTGGCCTCGAACTCCTGACCTCAAGCAATCTTCCTGTCTCAACTTCCCAAAGTGCTGGAATTATAGGCATGAGCCACTGCGCCTGGCCTTCAGGTTGCTCTTTCTGTGGCTGAAGTCACTACTCACAAGACTAGAGACTAGAAGCTTCAGGATTCTTTCCCAGATCTAAGCCACTTCACCCTTACCCAAGATTTGCAAGCAAGGGCATCTTATTTATCATCACCCTCCCCAACCCAATTCTCCAGCTCTCATCTACACTAATAATATCCCCTGCTGCTATTTCCAGAGGAGGGTACTCCTTGCTCCAAGGCCCCCTCAGAAGAGCCCCCTCAGGAGAGGTCAGACAAAGCTCAGAGGACCAGGTGAGGCACCAAAGGAAGCCCTTGGCAATTAAAGAGGAATTCACAAGTAGCTACTGCATAACATTCATACAGACTATGATACATAACAGAATATTGCTCTATAATGAGTTGCTTCCTTTATATTTCCCAGGTTAATGCTAGAAAACATATTTTCTAAGCACAATCTAGTATGAGAAGGAACCCAAATTAATACGAGGAATGTAAAGTATTTACTACAGGAATTCAATCATATGACCAAGTAGAAAAAAAAGAATGAAAGAATAAAAATAAAAAATAAAAAAACAGGAAAGGACTCAGTGGGTTCTTTTTTTCCCCCCAATTTATTTTATTTTAAAATGTGGGGAACAATTCAGGGTTAGGTTTACAAGTAGTCATTGTACAGGTAGAGTCTGGGCCTCCTTTTGGTCCCCACTTTGCCTAGTTTGAGATCAGATACCCTTATTAATGTTATGTGCCTCCCCTTTTTTCCTCTGGCAGTTTTGGCTACTGCCAACCCCTTTCTTATAATATTATGATAAATTTTTAGAATCCACTTATGAGTGAGAACATGTGGTACTCAGTTCTTTTTGTTTCAGTGATAGATCACTGAGTATTACAGACCCTAAATCCATCCAAGTTGCTGCGACATCCATAATTTTGTTTTTCTTTGTGGCTGTGTAATATTCCATCATGCATATGTACCACATTTTAAAAATCCAGTCAGTGGGTTCTTTTTAATAGTGGATTTTAACACAATTATGTGTAATTTTAAAGTTGATGTACATGTTTTCATTAAAATTTGACTCCTTCTATAGTTTTCTGAAGTTCTTTCATGAGTCTACAGCCATATTACCCTGAATGTGCCTGATCTCATCTAAAGTTCTTCCGTAAGATGTCAACAAATGTAATCTAGAAGAAATGAAAGTGGAGAATGAGCCTCCCTTTGAGAATGCTAAGAGAAACTGCAGGAAATTGTGCTGGCATTAGTTTCACATTTATATGCTTCTCATTGTCAAATAACTTGGTCATAAAGAGATTATGAGTGTTAATGCTTGGGTAAGAGCACACCATTAGAAGGGAGGGGACAAATAAAGAGAGGTAACATATTATCTGGCAGAATTACATAATGGTTTCAGGATGGAAAAACCCAACCTGAAGAGTGATGCTCACTTTTTAGGAGCTGCTAAGCAGTTCTATTATTTTGTTTCCAGGTGTGAATTTCAACATGCCCAAACATTCGATAGTGATTTCTGACACTCCTTTTTTTTTCTTTCTGTAGTGTCTACATGTCTGATAAACTATAAGTTTAAAGACACAATTCAGAAAAAAAATGGTTAGAAAAATGTTTTCTTTTGAAGACTGGCAGAATTTGAAGACGTTTGGCTTGATCATCTTAACTGTGCAGCAACTGAATGGCTTGCTGATATTTCAGATGTTTCCATGCACACAAGTGCCCGTTAGTGTGACACACTGTCTGATGGTGAAATGGGCTGGATGTCTACTTTTGTCCAGAGACCTTGCTCCCCCTTTGCTGTGTACTCAGATAAGCAGAGAAAAAGGAACCTCCATGCTCTGAATAGAAATACGCCAAAGAGAACTTTGGTTGTAAAGGACTAGGTCCTAACTGGATGAGTTGTATTGTTTTTTTGAACACTGCTGTATCCTCAGATCCTAGTCCATCCACCATCTGCTATACTGTAGGTATTCAATACATATCTGCTGACTGCAGGAATAAATAAAACAATATGTAGAACATCAAAACGACATCTAAACGGTATCTTTACTCAAAATCCCATATTCCTCTTTTCTTCCTGAATCCAATCCATATGAAAAACCTAGTCTGAACAGCATTTCAATTCAATCTAACTTCATAAATATTTATTGACCATCCATTAATTTGCATGGCTGTTTGGCCAAAGACCCAAACCAGGGTAAAGACAAAAAGCTTTTCTAGATGGAAATAATCTTTCCTTTCTTCGAATACAGCACATATTACTTGAAGCAGTGCTGTCTCTCTTTTGCTGCTTTGAATCCTAATACACATCACAGATGACTTACACATGTGTGCACATGCATTAAACACTGCATTTTCTCTCTACTTCAATTGAAACTGTTCTGCCTAAAATGTCCTTTTGTCATCTCTTACATTTGAATAGAAAGTTCTCATTCTCCAAAGCTTTGTCCAAACATCACCTCCTCTATGAAACTTTTCCGTTCCTGGTGCAGAATTGTCTTCTACGCTGGGTATGGGAGCCCAATAGTGACTTGACTTGCATTTTAATGAGCTATCTCTCCAGGTTGACTGGCAAGTAGCTCTTTAAGATTGAGGATAGTGTCCAATTCATCTTTCTACTGTGCTAGCTAGACTACTACCACACCTACTGGGAGCTCCAAAATTTCTATACAGAAAAGATTTAAGAGCTGCAACCCAGTTGGAGCTGGGAGACAGGAGAATGAGGGATTCCCAGATCCCATAGGACTGGATGGGAAATGAGTGACTACTTCTAAATGTTGCCTTAGCATATTCTTATACAGAAGACCAACTTCTCATATTAAAGAAGGAGTCAGAGAAGTAATGATGGAGCCTTAGCATGGCTACTGCAATACAGGCTTACTAAACTGAGTTAAGTAAGTACATGTAAAACAGTGATACCTTGGCAAATAAATCCTTTGAGGGATGAAGCTTGTAACAAATTTATTCTTAAAGATGTTTTATTTTTTTCAGTGTCACAGGAAGGAGGAAATGAGAATGTGCAGTCTTTTCAGGGAGAAGCTTGTTAAGAAGCTACCATGGTTTTGACATGAACAAAGTACCATATTCCTGAGATTCAAATGGCAAACTGTGTACAGATGTGCATGTGTGAATCTCTAAGGAGGCATTATCCTGGCTTTTGTTTCACAAGCCAGGAATCATTCTGAGAGAGTTGCAAAGTTCTGCCAAAGCAGGTGGTGAAATCTCAGAGTCACTTCATGTTGCTTGGAGAGAGTTTAAGAGTAAGAGAGAGAGCAGGAGAACAGGCAGAGAGAAAGGAAGGCTCTTTCTCCACTCAAGTAGAGCAAGGAAGAATTTTCTAAGATTGGAAGCAAATGCCTCTGCCTTTCTTTACCTTTGGTAAGAGAGTTCTTGGTGATGACAATGATGCCATTGGAACATATCCTTGTCATTAGTAGAATGACCAGATAGGTCTCATTTCTTCAATTAGAATATAAACGATGGGGATATGAACTTCTTCCTATTCCCTCCATGCACAGAGGGGTAAATGTTTAATGGACTTCTGACAAGTGGATATGAAAGGAATCAGAAACACACCTGTGTGGGCACACATACGGCAAACCCTTCAACACATCCACAGCTGCACACATACAGCAATGAGAGCCCTAGGCGATGACCCAAGGAGTCCCAATTCTAGTATCAGCTGTGAACACGTGTCTTTTTGGAGTTTTTATCCTCACATATAAAACAGAAATAAAAAATTCCTACTTTTCTGCCTCAGAGGGTTGCTATTAGAATTAAAAGAAATAATACATGTAAAAAAAGCACACTGAAAATGGTAGAGTGAGAAATATAAAATCTGAGGCATGTGACATCATTATGCCTTTAAAGTAAAATCATATAATATGTAATTGGTTAAAATAATCAAAGCTATAAAAGTGAACAGGGTTGAATTGAACCATTTCAGATATGAAATATGAATCACCAAAATGCATGTTTTAGATTCAAAGGACAAAGAACCAAGGAACAAAATGAGGTCCTTGGCTTAAGACCAGCAAAGACAGGGTATGAACACATTCCTAAAATCTTCCAGTTTATCTGCTGAAAAACATGTGAAGGGTTCTCCAATTCTTAAGTCTTTCTTCAGATAAACATATGAGGTGCTTAAGTAATCATAAATTCATTTAGGAAAGGAAATGACTATTTCTCCCCAAATTTACACTCTTCCTGTTAAAGTCTTTAGATGATTTAAAGTGAAAGGGAGAAAAGGGAAAGAAAAAGTAGCAATACAAATACAAAATAATGTTTTATAAGAAACATATCCATCATGTAAAGTAACAAACATCTTTTAAAAAGTCAAAATAACTTTCAGTATATTAGAACATACATTTTTTCTTATTAAGATATTGTTTTTTATTGATCTTGGTGAAGGATTTCAAAATAAGCAAACCACAATGTGCTTTAAAAGTAAGCATCTTATCATAAAACAGAGACAAAATTAGAAAAAAAGGAGCTCTATAGGTTTCTGTAATAATACAAATTATAAATGAGTCTTAAAACCTATCATGTCCTTAGACTCCAGCAAGGTTTCCCACACCCTTTACTATGTTCCCTGGGCCCATGGTGTTGAGGCTCCAAACACTTTAGTTAATGGAGCCAATGCTAGGGCTTCAGGGAATGTTAACATTATTATCAGTATGGTCCTCATCAATTGTATTCACCTTGGAATTCTTTGGATGATCCTCCCTTGCTACAACAGTTCTCATATACAGACTCACAACTGTCCACCCATATATGGTTTTGGGGGGCAGGTAAAACTCAACAGGGTCTTACTACAGTAGATAGAGTAGATAAAGTGGAGATGGTGAACTAGTGATATACTCAATGAGAACTCTGAAGATTGCACTCATCTATGGTATCCGGGAATTCTCCCACACATGGGAAGATAATATGACATGAAAGTATAGGATTTAACAAAGGGTACTGCTTTGTAAAAATCCCTAAAATGATAATTTTGTGTGTGTGTGATTTTTTTAGATTTCTCAAAGGCAATCTTTGATTCTATTTCTGTCACCAATTTGCTTTCTTCCTGTTAAGGCACTATATTAAGTTCATTGTGATCCTATGTTCCCTGATTTTTTGTGTATATATACTGCTGGTCTTCAATAAAATAATGACATTACTGGTGATCTATTTTCCCCTAGGCTGTTTTTCTATTTCCCCTTGTTTATGGTATGTATCCCAGGAGAGACTCCAGTAGGAATGGGTAAGAACAGGATGCAGGGACGTATCCATATGCCTGTTCCTATAAAAAATGCTAACATAGTCACATGGCACCCAACCAGTTAGAGACCCGAGCAGTTATCACTGAGGTCTGGCTTTACGGAACTTAAAAATATCTGTTACTTTCCTTCCAAAGAGGTGAGCAATTCTATGGTTTCCTGAGACTATCCCACATGTATGCACAGTTGCTTCTAAAAAGTAGAGTAAAAACAATTTTCACATACTCATAAGATGAGATCATCGAGAAAATCCTTCATATTTCTCTCAGAGAAGACAATACACTTTGCATATTTGAAAGCTTTACCTAATAAAGCACATGCCTTTTACTGACCAGAGTCCCCATGCTGTAAGACAAGGGCCACTCAAGCTTGCAGAGTCTGTCAGGGCAGATGAAACTGAGTACTCCACATGTTATACTAAATTCTAAACATCCCATTTGGCTCAAGAGGGAGAAGAGCATTTCTGAGGTGTTTCTCAACAATGGACGTTCTAAATCATCCAGGAACTCCAGCCACTCGCAAAGAATTCAGTGAATGGGTTTCTTCACAAACTCCCTGAGTCCCTGCCTCCCTCCCTTTACTTCCCCTTTTGTATTCTCAAATCTTTTCTAAAACAGCACTTGCATAGCATAGTCTTCAGTGTTTTGCATGACAGTTCCCTACTGTATTGAGCTCTTCAAGGACCATGACTGGGTCTTATTTATCATTGGCTCCCCAGGTCCAAAGAAGGCTCACAACATGTTTCTTCTGATAATCAGAACTGAGGTCAGTAAGGAGATAATGGAAGATGTGGCAGATTGCTTTCAAAGATAACATTATCAGTATGTGTAAAAAACAAGATGTATAGGGGCAGTTTGGAAGACAAAGAAGAATGCACATACACTTAGCATTACAAAAGGCAGTAAACAAAAAGTTCCAACAAAAATGCAACTCCAATCTATGTTTATCTCCAGGAGCAAAGTGTCAAGATGTATGGAAACAGACAAATTTGAAAGAAAATAAAAGCTTAATGCCTTCTCTATTCTGCTCAAAAATAAACTCCCTTTCATCCAGTGCATGAGTGGAGACACTTGAGTGATTACTCCCTGCAGCAAATGAACTTGAGGCTGGTCCTTTCCTCATCATTACCCAACTCATTTGTGTGTGTTTTTTTTTGTCCCCTTCTTCTCCAATTAGTTGGCATGCTGAAACAAAGTAAGCTTAAATCAAATAATTAGAGATAAAAACTCTCGACCAAAAAAACCACAAAACCAAAAACTCTCTACATAATACAGAAATATGAATAATATTCCTTTATATGACAATGACCTAAGAACAGTAATACAGTCTGAGATGACATGACTTTCTTCCAAAAAAGAACAGTCTATTATTTTAATAAGCTAAGTAAACTCTTACGCTTACAGACACTGACAGCATAGACTTACTTGGTTTCAATACCAGAGAGCCAATAAGAGAAGCCCTACTAAATTTAGACTCTGAGCTGATTGCATCACTAACCTGTCCTGACAGAGGTCTTTGCGGACGGAAGAGAAGAGGCACAGGGACACCACACTAGGTGGATCAGCCTACTTAACAGGCACAAATCTGCAGCCAAAAATGATCTCAAAGAAGATTGCTGGGTTCAGGAACAACAGCCATCAGGGCAAAGCCCAGAGCATCTGCACCACAGCCCATCTAGGGGCCACACCTATGTGAATCCCAGAGTGTAGAGTAAATCCTACCACCTTCCACAGAGCCATCACATTCCCAGGATGGTAAATGTGACTATAATATCATCAGCCAAATTCAGAAGCTTTCCTGGAAGAACAAAATACCAGAAACTTGATCCAAGACAAAGCTTGAACCAATTTGGAGAAGCACAAATTGAAACTGAACCAAATCCTGATCATTTCCTATTTTTTAAAAAAATTTAAGCCAGTCAAGAAAATACTTCAATTTTCCATCCAAAAAATGGTTTAATCCAATTGACATTTTATTAAAACACTAAAACGTTCAGGAAAATAACTGAGCTCTCGACTAGTGTAGTGACAGCATGGTTTTTAGTGACGGTTCAGGTAGTGCCCACCCTGCATGTGGACTGTATCTCAGCTGTTCTCTTATCCTGTGAAGCAAGCAGGAAGGAGAGACAGAAGGTGCAAAGAGAGAACAGGACAGACCTTGCTAGCCCTATGACGGGTGGGAGAGTCACAGGACAGACCTCGCTAGCCCTATGACAGGTGGGAGAGTCACAGGCAGGCTCTTGGTTGGCCAAGTGCTAACAATGACCTAACACTGGACCCAGTGGCTTTGTTGTTTTGCCCCAGCCTAGGGGAAAGGATTGTGACAAAGAAAAATGAATGTCAGAAAGAAGCATCAAAAGAGGTCCAATATGTCAGGGCAGGGTGAGGGATGAAGAGGAAAAAAAGAGAGAGAGAGAAAAAAAAAAAGATGCATTTTTCTTCCCCATGATAGTCCTCCTTTCCCATTTATTTTCCTTCTTTTCCCTATAGTCTACTGTCTTCGTCATTATCTCCACTAAGGTATCTAAAGTTGCTAAATATGTTTTGGGGAGTTTTAGCACCATGCTGCCCATTCTCCCTCATCACTATCTTATAAAACATCTGATAAACTGGTTTGAGCTGGTACTAAAGCAAAAACAAAACATCCCCTACCCTGCCCAAAGTCCTATAAAAATTTTATAAAGCAATTGAACAAAAATATAAAATATTTCTAAGCTGAACCAATCTGATATTACATGTGGTTTAACACCCTCCCCTATTCCACCATGGGAAATTCACAAGTACTATTAATTTCTAAACAGATTTGGGTGAGTGGCATGTTGTTGTATTAGAGGTAGAATTTACAGCCTGCTCTCCACTTACATAGCTCATTGTTTTTCTTGAAACTTAAAAGGTTGCTTTTCACAAGAAATAAATGAAGCACAAACATGCATTTAATTACATGACCCAGATTTAATGTTCAAAGAAAATTTTCATAAGTTTACATTCTTGGGATAAAATAACATGAGATAAGAACAAATCATTTTCACTGTTTTGCAACTTATTACAATGCATCTCCAAGTGTTCTACCTTCTCACACCATCTTGCCTTTAAAGAGTTTTTCAAATTGCTTACACGGAATCAAATGAGATGTTATATAAAGGCAGAAAATTCTGTAGTGAATACACCACCAGTGTGAGGTGATATTTCAGCTCTTTATGAGCTAGAGAAACGTTGTTAGTTTTAATTTCGAGCTAGAAGGAGATCTCTTAGCTGGAAATTAAAAAAAAAAGGAAAGAATGCAACCAAAAAAAAAAAAGCAAAATGAAAAACACCAGGATTGGAGCATAAGATTTTAGGAAAGAGTAGGAAATGATGTTGTTGAACAAGGAAAAGATATCAGTTTAAATATGAGAAGGTATTTTGTGTGTGCTTTTCCAGAGCAAACTACTAAAATAAAATCCCACACAGCAAACTAAAAGAAAAATTAAAATAAACATTGAAGAAAAAAATTAACTGAGAAACTTGACAATTCACAAGTAGATAACAATAAATCACGTAGGTCAACAATATCTGTTGTTTTTATCCTAATAGCATTGTTCCAGCTGCCTCAAATGTCTTCTAGAACAACAAAGGGTATAAATAAATAAATTCATAAATAAATAAATAGAAAGGTAGCTTCCTCCTGCTAATTGCCATTGCAGAAGACAAGAGAAAAACCATAGCTTAAATTATGAACAGGAAACTTCCAGATAGGTTTTGGATAATTTAACTTCACTTTTAGTGGTTTGGGGTTTCTCAAAAATGTATTGCAGCACAGAAGTACTTGAGGTGCTTGTTAAAAGCAGATTTCTAGGCTTCACACCCAGAGGAACTGATTTAGAAGGTCAAGGATTCCAAGCATTCACTTTTTCAGCAGCTCCCTGGGAGATTATAAATGCATATGGTCCACAGTTTATACTATTCTGGAGAAAACTACTGCCTAAAATAAAGGGTCTGTCTCTCTACCATGGAGATTTTTTTTTCCCAGTAAGAAATATGTCTTAAAGCAGAAAGAAACCTTTAAATCTACTTTAGTCTTCTGAACCATCAACCTTATAACCTTAGGTAGCCAGTAAGTCATCCTAATGGAAATTATGTATATCTGTTTAATAGTCATCAAAATTGCTTTTACAGGTTTTCATCAAGCTGCATTGATTACAATGTAGCCACAAATGGTTGTGAATACACAACCATGCTTTAAGAAACTGTATAAAAATCCTTCACAAATGCTGCTTAAAATTTTGTTGAATTTGCCTTATGAGAAGTTTTAGGGATCTGCAAAGATTATGTATATTACTCATAAACATTAACTGTTTTATCTTTAAAGAAATTCTAATTTGCTCCTATTTCATTTACTACCAGAAACCCTCCTAGTATATTGCATAGGAGCTCCTCATGGGTTCCACTGACATCTGGAACCCATGACTGGAAATTTTCTCTATGACTCTTTTCCTTATCCCCTGCCTCCCTGTGTCTCTTTTTCTTTTTCAAGTTGAAGTCTCACTCTGTCACCCAGTCTGGAGTGTAGTGGCACATTCACGGCCACCACAGCCTCAACCCGCTGGGCTCAGGTGGTCCTCCTGCCTCAGCCTTCCAATAACCAATCCCATCCCCCTTAACCACATGTACATACATCCACTTTGTCAGTAAGATACACATTTTTTGTCTTTGCCTCCTAGCATTTGCAAATTGCTTTCATTCATTCCCAAAATGAGCATTTCTGAGGGAACACTATGTGTGAGGTGCTTAGAGAAGTGGAGAAACAGTTTCAGAAGCAATTACAATGCAAAATGGCATGTGCTACCAACAAAGGGATTGCTGACAACAGAGAATGTTTTTGGTTTCTTGGCAGCAAATTAAAAATAAAATGTTAGAGAGTTTAAAATGCTCTCTAACAACATAATAATATCTGAGAGAGCTGAAGTTGAGAAACACAACAGGAGTGGTTTCTGAAAGTAAATATTAGGGCCATTATGGTAGATCAACAATATATACATCTGATACATCACCAGTGTAGTCTAAGTCAGCTTTTCTCTAGCTTATATTGAAAGGCAAAGAACTGTGAGTTAGCAACCACCACTGACCTCATAAATCACAGAACTTCATGTCTGAGGCCTAGGCACAGAGAGGGAGGTTAGGCAGAACCTAGGCTCTAGCCAACCTCACTTTCTTCCTCATGGGAAAAATGACCATGGGGAAGAGATGCCAACAGTATTGAAAGTAAGTTTTCTAGGGTATTCTGATTAGTCCAGGCCTGAGAAAGGAAGAATATTTAAACCAGTGGGTGTTGGATTCAGACATGATCTGAAAGTGACTACTGGGGGCTTTCCAAATTCTGACTGCACTGCATGAAATCTTTTTTATATAAGACCTACTGGGAAAGCAGCAGAATGTCCAGTAGTACCGTATCAGCTAAAACTGACAACTCCTTTGTTTCTATTCTGGCTCATGGAGTTTCACACAAATACATTTCAGTAATTTTTCTATTTTCTAACACCATTTTCACATTAGAGCCAGAGGCAAAGAGGAAATCTCTTATCTATTAATTTTGAAGAAAACACTCTCCATTTCCAAAGGAAGACTGTTTATTTATTTGATAATTACTTAAACCTAAGAATGAGCTACTTTACTAGAGGTATGCTTTTATAACATGCCCCTACTTTATTCTTGAAGTTGATCTTTTTACTTTTTTTAAACAAGTTTAATTCAGTATGCATTCCTTGCACACCAACTTTATACCAGGTATGGGCAACCACAGGCATTGAACAAGGAATAAAATGTAGTCCTGTCTACAAGAACTCTTGGCACCTTCAGGGACAATAGGAATTAGACATCCTAGCACAGCGTGACGAGTGTCATTCTGGGTGGGCATAGTGTTTCAGGGGCACCATAGAGCCTGGGATGCTGGAAAAAGCCTTCCCACAAACAAAAAGAAAGAGAAAGACCTTCTTAGCAAAGGAAGCATGAATAAAACTACAGGATGCAAAAGGAAAGGAGTCTTCAAAGGGCAAAGTGGATTCCGTTGGGCTGAGGCATAAGGGAGAGAGATATGGAGGATGAAATTGAGAAGCCAGGTGGCAGGTGGAGCAAAAGGACCTTATTGGCCTGTGAAGATAGTGTGAAGTTTATCTTCTAGGAAGGACAGTGTGGAGCCCTAAAGGTTTTCAAGGAGGGATGTCACAAGAGCCAATCTGTTTCCAAAAGATAAGTGTGGTTGCACACAGGATGATAGAGGAGACACAAGGAGGCAATGAGGAGGCATTGCAGGGTTCAAACAAGACACCGTACAGAACCTGAGTCGAGATGGGCCTACGCACTCTCACCGAGGCTCATAAACGTTTCCCCCCCTGTATGTTCTTTAGCTGTATCTGAGTTTTCCCCCTCTAATTACATACCCACAAGGATATATATTCTTTCCTACCCAAACTCTATCATCTGTGGTTCATAAAATAACATTCCATAAGATAGACAGTAGATATTTAGGCAAATACTTAAAAGATAATCTCTTACCTGAACAAAGCTGTTCCACTTTTGTGTAGTTTAAAGATACTATGTCATTAACCCAGGCAATGATGTCATGTCTGCTCATAGTCTCTTGGGTTATCGAGGTAGAATACACATTGACTGCCATTCCCCAACTAGAAAACAAACAAACAGGTTTATTTACCGACAAGGAAAAAATTAACTCAGAAACATAAAAGGAATCTTCAAGGTGTGGATCCCTGGCAGGGCTCTTGGGAATGGAAAAGTCCTGCTCTGGCTAAGCCCTCGAGCTTCTTTTTCTCTTTCTTTCTTCTACAAATTTGCCACAATATTATTAAATTTCATATATTTTTATGCAGTACTATTTACGTCTCTCCATAGATTCAAACATTTTTCAGGCTCTGAGGTTCCTAATTTATAATGCAATTTAGAGTCTTACTTTTGACCGTAAGCTTACGTGTGGTATTTAAAAGTTCCCAGGTCAATAACAGTGTACATCACAGTAATACTTTGGCTTTATATGTTACAAGAACTTACAAATGTCAGTGTTTTGGAGTTTGGCCATTTTAGTATTATATAATGATAAAGGATTTGTTTTAACATTTAAACCCAGATGAAACTTGGCAATTTTACTTATTTTGTGGTATATGTGTATATGTATTATGTGTACATATTATATATAAGCGTTAACTTTTATTTTGGAAATTTTTAAATGCATGCAAAAAGAGAGAGAACAGAATAACCAATCAGTTGAGTTCACTCCTTGGCTTCAACAATTATCAATACTTGACCAGTCTTGTTTCATTTATGCTACCATCAATTACCCTTCTGTCAACCCACCCAGCCTTCCAAGTCAGATTATTTTGGAGTAAGTACCAAGCTTCACATCATTTCACCTATAAATGTTTCAGTGTGCCTCGGAAAAACATAAAAAAATTACCAAACCATAATATTATCACACCTAAAAATGAAAATAATGACAATATCAAATATGCATTTCAGTGTCTTATAATTTTGCTTCAGCTTGTTTGAATCTGGATTCAGAGTTCATACATTGTGATTCTCTGGTACATTCTTTAAATGTCTTTACAGGTGTCTTCTGTGTTTCTAATCTTTCCTTGTAATTTTTATTTTTATTGTCATTGAAGGAAATTGACAGTCTGGTAGAGTTTCCATAATCTGAATTTTCTCACTGTATTCCACTCGTGTGGTTTAACATGTTCTTCTGTCCTTTGCATTCCTATAAACTGGTAACCACCTCTAGAGACTTGATCTGATTCAAGTCCTAATGGGGGCGTCTTGTGCAAGACTACATCATGCTGTTTTTAAACTTCCCTCTGGAGGCACATTATGTCTGACTGATTCCTTCTGTGATATTGTTAGCCACTGATATTTTCCCAGATCCAATAATTCATTAGAAACTTAAAAGTGTTATTCTATTATTCATTCTTGATTTATTAGCTGGAATAATTCTACAAAGAGAAATTTCCCTCTGAGGTACCCGGAGATATAGATCATATAGGCAAGGCAGGAGAAATGGCTGACCCCCTTTTATTTACCAGTTTTCAAAACAAGGAATAGTTTTCTGATATCCTCCAAGCAAGGCCAAATGACACTTGTTTTTATTCTTTGAAGTATAATTATGAACTCAAGGACTTAAACATATGTGATATGTTTCAATTCACTGTAGTTATACCATTACTGATATAAGCATGACTCTAGGTTCTTTTCATAAGGTCCTAGTAGTTTTGATAAGCTCCTTGTTTTCTGGTAAAACAAAATGTCCCAGACTCAGCTTGTAAATTTATTGTCTCTGACCTAAATATAGTCACTTTTCCAAAAGCTCCTGATTCCTTCTCATGGCAAATGGCATTTAGAGATCTAGAAGTAATAATTTTAAGAATGACTATATATGAGAGCAAAATCTATATCATTTATAGGTTTTATTTAAAAATCTATGTATTTATGAAACAGTTGTACTTGGAGTTCTCATTTACTGTCATTAAAGCAATAAAAATCTTTCTACTTCAAAGTGCAATAGGAAGATTTTATTTATAAATAAATATAAAAATAAGTAAATAAATACATTTTCATCTACTCATCCCCAGAAGCACCCTTATCTCTAAATTATCTTCTCCTGGAGAACTGAAAAAGATTTCACAGCATTGGAATCTCAGATAATATGACCACAATTACTGCTTTCTATGTCATTATTACATTTAAAAATTTTTGATTAGTAATTTCCACTGTTTTCTTTAGCCTATCATTTATTAAACAAAATAATTTGCTTTGAAACATTTTTTTATCACCTACATAAATTATACAAAATCTTAATAAGGATAAATAATTCAACATTTAAAAGATTTCAGACTGTTTGATGTATTTTCATATACCAGTATAACTTCTGGCAGCTGATGTGCTTTTCCAGTGGTTTCTTCTTCTGACAGTAATGGAAAGCTTTTGCACTATCAGCCAATGTATTGATGGTGGACACACTGTGGAGGCCCGGAGTTATGCTAGAAGGCACCAAACCAAACTGAGACACAATTTTTGCCGCAGTTGATTTAAAAACAAAACTAAACACAAAGCTGGAAGACACAAACAGATGTGTGTTTTAGAAAAAATCCACATACAAGTGAGTTTAAAAAAAAAAAGTTCTGTGGTTACATTAGAAAAAAAGAAATATACAACAAAAGGACACGTAGAAAAATTATAACAACTTTTTAAAAATCCTTAAGAATAAGGAAGTGAGTCATTTGTGGCAGTTTGTCAATGAATCACACTTTCCTGCAGGTCTTTGTTGATAACATTCACCTAAGGACAACAATCTTCCTTTCATAATCTAAACAGACATTCAGCACATTAAGTCAAGTGAAGGTACTATCTGCCTTTAAGAAGCTCATTAAGATGACCAGGTGAACAATGAAAATAGGTCTGTGCTTTGGAAAAACTCTGGATAATTAGTTACTGGACTCACCACTCAAAGATCCACCACATTCCCTTCTCTAGCCAACACAGCAGCAGTCCCGGAAAGCTGCAGCAGGAGCAACCATGCATTCAGGGACTTGTGGGAAAACAAGGTTAGAGGACAGACCAAGAGTAAGGGTGAACCAGTGAAGGTGAGAAATTTTTTTCTTACATTTCCTTAAATAAATAGTCTTAAATATCCACTTCAAACGAATAACAATGGAATCAGTAGAGTTAATTTCCATTTACCATCAACGCTGACTGTAATATTCTTATAATCTATCTTCCTTTTCCAAATTTCAGCAAAATATTTGTGAATTCATTTCCCTCTGTGGCTGACATTGGCTTCCTTTGTTCAAACATGCCAGCTCTTCTGATCTGAGGCTTGAGCACTCTGGGTCTGGACTCACTTTCCCCAGAAGAGGACCTGTCCTTCTGAATTCCAGCAAGTCAGGTGGTGATCAAAGTGGAAAAAGAATTCTGTTCCTGTGCTGCATCCACCCTTTTCTCTTCCCAGTTCCTTCAGCTCCCTCTTTTTCTACAGATGCACTTTCAGTATAGTAACACCTAAATAATCCAAATGGCTAAAAAGTTCACAGAAGAATATATTTTTCCAAATGTTAAACTGAGATGAGAGAGTATTAAATACTCCCTAGGCTTTCCATGAACACATTCTAAAATCCTAAGGTTGTCATGATTTCTGGGGTCTCAATCTATATAATATAAAGGTAAAAGTACCTGTGCCTGCCTAGTCTGTAGAAATGCTGTATGGAAAACAAAGGAATTGTTATATCATTTTAGAGTTACAGTGATTCTGTTGATCCTTGAAAGAATCTTGTGAGGAAAGCAGGATAGGAATTATACTCTTCCCTTACAAATGTGGACACACACTTCAATCTAGGATTCCTAGTACTTGGGAATATTAGCAAATACGTGAAAAACCTATGGTAGGAATTATACAATTCAAAATACTAATTTTTTAATTCACTGAGTAATTTCCAAAGACTCAGCTAAGAAAAAGTAAATGCCTATGAGAGGTAAGGTCATACTGAATACTACAGAGGAAGGAGCAACGCACTATTCAGGGCCTACACTAATGTGTGGATCTTCAGCATATCTTCCATATGAAAACAACCATTTATTCTTAGAAGACCTGCCACATGGTCTCTGGGACAAGCAATTCTCTCTGTGCCATCCTTGCAAAAGAAGTCAAAGCACTGTCCTCCACTTTGTGGCTCTCAAGCAGAACCTTAACCAGATCACTATGTGCTTACCACCTGGTCAGTGCAACCGCACAGATAGTAAGTGATATGGGAGGCTCTGACATTCTTTTCTGTGGTGAAGTCAAGAACCCAGGAGCAACAAACCACACCCTACTCTGCACCAGCATTACAGTGCCCAGATCACCAGATTTTAATATTGTATTTAAATTTTATTTTAAGATAAACTTGCATTCATTGCTCCTACTTGAAAATAAGCTAATAATCAAAATATATATTCTGTTTCTGTGAATATTGGAATGTCTTTCTGGGAAGGTGTCAGTATTTGATTTTTTAACAGTTTTCTGTTTGTTTGTTTTCAAATAAGAGAAAGACAGACAAACAAACAAACCAACCCTCAAATCTCTTCAGACCTCCAGCAGGCAAAGGCAAAGTCAGATTCTGGCTTGCCCTTGGATAGTAACCACTGATACATATGACTTCAGAAAAAGGACAGCTTCAGGCTAAGGGACAATGTGTGGATTTTGTTCAGTTTCATCTTTTGTTCAGTGTTTGATGTTGATGTTGTGTGGAGAGGTACAGTAAGGTTATGATTTGCAGCAGTGACTGAGGCAGACAAATTAGACATTGCCTTTCTGCTTACTAAAACAAATGGAACTTCATGTGAGTCAATGAGACTTGAGTTAGCCTACTGAGCAAAGCCTGGATAAAGACTTGGCAAGCCCCAAACCGTGGAAACTGAAATATGAATTCTACCACCTTACCAGTCCTGGGCTCAAAACCCAGTTATGAAATATTCTACTATTTTGTCCAAGAATAAATCTGGCAAGGTTTGTGAGTTATTCCAGAGGAGGAGTGTCTCTTCAAACTTAGACATATTTGTAAAATATCATAGCTAACATTATGTGTTCACTGAAATCATTTCTTATGTAATTCATTTTGTCTTTGCCCCACCCCACCCCACCCCTCACAAATAGACTATCACAGTCATCCTTCAGAGGCGGGATTGCCTTTCCTCATTTTTGCTCTTCACACTTCTACTAATCTCTCCTTTTGGAGGATAAAAACCATGGTTTGGTTTGGTTTTTCCCAGCAGGGCTCAGAATATGCTAGGTGTCCCAGAATCCTAGCTCTGGTCCTGTTTTGGGTGTGTGACTAAAGGGAAAAAGATTTGAGGGGGAACCTACTTTGATTTCTTCTTTTTAACTACTGAAGTCTGAGTCTACCAAGCTTCCTGAGTTTAGACATGACCATCTGCAGAAGGACAGCCTTCTGCAGTGGATGACTACTGTCTGCTGCTCTGCAAGGGGGCCCTATTTGGCTTGAATTTACCCCAAACCCACTGAGAATGAACCTTTAAAAAGCCATTTGGACTTGTTACTTTCTTTATGTCAGTCCCTAAAGGAGTTCACATTCAATTGGAAACTTCATGTTCAATATAAAATTCTGAAAATACAACCCAGTCCATGCTGATATACTCTGTTCACATATTTTGCACCGATAACCATACCCACATTTGAGACTGTCTTTCTTTTCTCTCATAATAATCCCTATTTTCAGCATGTTCCCTCTCACTGGGAGAATTAATTCACTACTAACAGTTTAGGACAAACACATGCAGTGCACTCTTCCCAGCTGCACAGAAATGAAACAACAGACTGGAAAAAAAGAAAACAAGGAAAAATACTTTTCTTTCACCTGAGAAACTTATTTCTTTGAGTTTAGGCTCATAATGATTTCTGAAGTTCTTATAACCCAAAGGGGTTCTTAAGTAATGATTAGAAATATTAATGCTTCCCTGGAAGCTGTGTCCTGCTGACCTGGTGAGAGTTCCTTTCAAAGTGTTTCCACACATGACAAAAGGGTAGAGGGGCCTGTGGCCCACAAGAACACCCTTCTTTACCCATCATTGGATTTACACTTGGTCCAAGTCAAGGCCACACTGTCAAGTCTCATCTCACAGAGTGTTCTTTGGTTAAAGGCTTTGGGATTGTCAAAGTTAGCCTGTTCCTACAGCTAGGTAAGCTGAGGCACGCTATTTCAAATGCACTTGTAAACATGGCTTTTTCTTAGAAAGAATTTCTTTGTGTTCTTCTAACAGAAATAAACATTATGCAAACACTTCTAAGTATCCACAAATATTAAGAGTTTAAAAAGAGATTTCTCAATTGTTGATTTAACGTATATTTTCTTCTCTTTTAGGTGATACCTTTCTAAAATAACTAGCAAATTTTTGAAGGAAAAAAATACATTATTACCCACAGATTAAATGTTGACCAAAGGAAGAAACCCCAGAAATTACCCAGAAAGACCAGTTCTGCATTAGAATATTCACTATCCACCTAAGGAAAATGAAGAGATTCAGTCCCTCCACAGACATTCACTCGAAAGTGTGTTTTTCTCTGAAAAGTCTTGTAGTAACAGATTCTGCCTGTGTGCCTCCTTCCCAGGTCCCTCCTCACAAAAGGCTGATGTTAAATCTCCCATGGCCACCCCTAATAATGAACTGGGTTTCCATAGGGAGGAACGGCGTAAATGTGTCCCCTGAACCAGAAACCTCTCAGCTTTTCATCTGCACGTAATTCATTCTCTAGACTCAATACCTCAAGGGTTAGGATTTAAACATTTCACCAAGGAAAGAATATCACCAGATCATTCTCAATTCATCACTTTCTCTTTATTTGTGACCTGAAATGTGGGGCAGGGAGAAGGTATTTATTTAAGGAGGGAGATCAAGGCAGAGCGAAGAGGGAGTCAAAGAGGGTATCTCTGAAAGACAAACCTTGACAAGATGAACTCTCCCTGGAGAGAGATTACAGAAACTATTGAGTTTCATTTAAAATCAGGCATTAAAGTTTATATTTCACTTGTGGACTAATAGCTGTATGCACAGACTCTAGGGCTGGGATGGGAATTTTAAGAGGTCATTTATCGTCTCCAGGTAGTAATACACATAAGCTGCTGTGGGCATCTGTTTCACTTTTACAGGGCCCTGGGATTCTGTGATGGGATTAGACAGACAAAGCAAGACCAACTCTTCCAGATAGACCCTCCCAGGGTGGGGCCTCTCTGAGTGGAAGAGGTCTGAGCAGCACAGAACTGACTTCCCACAAGGATGATGGAGAAACATCAGGACATCGCCCACAGTGACAAAATACATATATTTTACTGAAATAAATAAAAATAATAAAAATGAAACATACTATATTTTCCCTCAAAATTTGGCATTCACAGTTTAAAACTAGAGAAAAAACCAACGTAATGGACTTAAGCACTAAGCTGCTTAGAGAAACATTAGATAAATGTGAGTTTTATCACAGGGCTGAGGTGCCTGCTCTTCACTTCAAGTTTTTTGAGGCTGTCTACCATTCCAGCATTAATGTGCTCTTTGTTATCAGTCATTACTTAATGATAATGCTTTTAATGTGGGCACAAAGTTCCATTTAGTCTGACAATCAGAACTCCTAACACCAGCTAATAACTGCCACCTCCCAGAGAGAGTGAACAGAAAAGTAATACTCCTATTCTGGGTGCCTGTTCCTTTTAAACAGAGAGATCGGACTCTTTCTTTGCCATATCCTCAAGTATCCTAAGACTATTTCGGAAAAACTGAATATGACTAAAATGTCCAGATTTCTTTAACCACCTGCAAAAGGAGATTCTGTAAATTACCTTGAAAATTGGCCCCCATTTTTAACAGCCTCATCAGTATCTGCATTAACCCTATCAAGTACCATTCAAAAGGCAGCTCCTTGAACATAGTTCTTAGTCTGGCTACTCATCAGATGATAACTAAAGGAAAAAAGACTGAAACTTTCAAAGCCGCACACAGGTGGATTTGTATTTTGTTTTGCTTTTTAAACTCAGAACTCACAAGTTAATAGCTATGGCCCTGAAATGACTTGGAAACTTGGCTCTTATCCCTGGAATGAAGAAATTTTGGAATCCTAAAAAAAGTTCTTTGTGGCATTCATAATGTCCATTTATATGAATGAAACTTAACGTGCATAACGAGAGAGCAAAAGGCTAAGGTCGCACGCCTACATGTGCGCACGTGCGCGTGTGCACACACAGGGGCATACGTTTCTTCATATGGTCAGAAATGCAGCTGAATGTATTTGCCTAAATGTCCATCTGTTTCTAGCAGTGGGTGGCTTCGTCCATGCTCTGAAAATAATTTCAATGACCCAGAGCTCGTTCCCATGCCACAGGGCTTGGCTGGTCTCCTCAGGGCACCAACTTTTGCTCAGCACCCCGCCCTCTCCACTTGGCTCCCAGCACATCCACTCCTCCTAGACCATATGCCTCCTGTTTACTTTCCCAACCCTGCTTGGCCTCGTTCCCTCCTACCCTGACCTTCACTCTCTCCCATGATCCCAAGTCAATTCTAGTCATCCCAAGTTGCCCCCACCCAGCATGGCCCCAGGATAACCTTTCAGGACATGGGTGCCGCTGACACCAGAGTGGGTGGTCATGCTCAATTGTTAATCCGCTGTGGGAAATTAGGTGCTTATGATATAGTAGAAGAGTGTGTGGCCATCAAATGAACATATTGCCAATAGCCAAGTCCTGTGGGGGGACACACTTAGGAGGGAGTGCCCCCACCTCCTAGTTCTGAGCCCTCTTGTGTTCTTGGTGGTGCTGGTTCCTGTTCAAGTACTCGGCATCTGCCTTCTCTAAACCTTCTCAGAAAAAGAAATAAATGATGGATGACAGCTTCAGGTTCATCCTCAAGGATAACTGGGGCTCAAGGCCTCATGCAAAGGAAGAGAAGCTCGTTCCAGCACTTGGAGGGCCTGGTTGCATCTCATGCTTCAGGTTTGGCTCAAGTGTCAACTTCTCAGTAAGGCTCAAATGTCAGCTCCCCAGCGAGCCCTCCCTGCCCACTTCTGTGGTCACCTTCAGCTCCTTGCACACCACAATACTCTTGCCTTGGTGATGATAATGCCACCTGTAATGGTCTTTTTGTTTACTGTCTGCTCACCCCTCTTGCCTCCAGGATGTAAGCTCTGTGAAGGTAGTACTTGGTAGAACAGATTTTGTTTACAGCTGTATCTCCTGTGTCCGGAGCTGTACCCGGAACACAGTGGGTGTACAAAAAATAAATGCTGAACAAATACATGTGTGGAAGAGTGTTGTGGGAAGGGAAAAGTCACAAGGTGCCCAAGATCATTGCCCGTAGGCAACTTTTAATACAGGTCCCTAGTGCTATGTGAGATGGCTAGGAGGGAATAGATTAGGGTGGAGTGAATTAAAGGATCGTGTGTCTTTAAAAAAAATGAGTAGAGAAATGTGCTACTCTTCCTGTCTAGAACACAGATATGAAAGGCTGCCCAGCTGTATTGTAGCATCATGAGCTCTCTGATCCAGGAGTTGGGGTACCAGCTTCTAGTTTCAGAACTACCACCAACCTGTTAGGTAAATGTGGGTACATGTACCTCAACCCTTTGGGATCTCCTTTTCTTTACTGGTAAAGCAGAGGGACAGGTTTAGATGGTATATTATCAAAACTAGCACTTATTGAAAACTTTCCATGTACTTAGTATATAAATAAAACTGGCATTTTCTCATTTAATCTTTACAACAATGCCATGTGACAGCTGCTGCTTTTATGCCATTGTTTGGGAAAAGATACATATTTCAGAGAGATTTAGTGACTTGTCTAGTCACAATTATTAAGTGGCAGAGAAGGGGACTTTCAATTAAGTCCCTCTCTGCTGTTTCTTATGTCATGAGAGTAAGCAGGAAGAAATAAGAACTCCAAATGAGGACACAATTGTGATCTTTAATGAAACCACTTTTTCTTTTTTAATTCTACCAAGGCCTCATTTTACATTTCCACTTTAAACAAGCTGATTTTTAAACTGAAGTTCCCCCCTCTGACAAGCCTGAAATGCAGAGATGTGGATGGCTAGTTTATTGCCAGGAACGATTTTTGCTGGGCAAACCTGCCAGTTATAACATATAAGCCATGCTAATATTTTAGGAATCACCACATTCTACATTTCTAGTTACTATACATTTTGGGTGTAAGTCTCTCAATTTACTTTTTGTGAAAAATTAGTAAAAAATGGACAGATATCATGTACATAACTTTTTTCAAAGCTAATAAAAGATTTCAGATTTGTATCTTGACTATGTGTGTAGAGAAATCTACTTCTTAAAAAAACTCTCTTCATATCTTACTCTTAGAGTCTGGTGCCTATCCAAAGATCTATATTTACATTATGGTAAAATTCATTTTTAAACTCATGAGAACATCTTGAAATCAAAATGGAAAATAAAGTACCAATAAAATTAAGCCTATTAACACTATGAGGAAAGTACAGGCCAGTGTTTAAAAAAAATTTTCAGTGAATCTGACTCCAAAATGAGTACTACACATCCATATCCCCCCAGTCCTATTCGTGCCCATCTTCTCTTAATTCTTTTCATAGTAGACTCTGATACAATCAAAATGGAAAATGTCAAATTGGAAAACAGCAAACATTAAACTTAACTCTTACCTTGAGTTGGTAAGGTACTGATCAGCTTCTACACCAAGCCCACTCCCCAATCCCCAGAGAACATCTTGCGAATTACACACAAGATGGGATCTCTCCTGCACTTTATGAGGAACAGCAAATGGAAATTTCAGCCGTTGCTACAGCTGAGCTAAGAATCAGCAAAGCTCGGCCAAGTTGGGGGAACGGTGGGGAAATACTATCAAAACTAGGGGCATTATTTCATTACCAGCTCCTCATGGTATCATCCCCATAGCTTCCTTTCCCAAATGAAATGATTCCCTCATTTCAGCCAAAGAACTTATCTCCCGATACAGGAATTCTCCAACATAAAAATTTTCTTGAGTTCCATTCTGAAAGCAGGTTTGTAATTCCAATTTGCTTGAAATCCAACAAAATTAGTCTAGGTACCCAACTAACACAATTGGCTATACAGTACTGTATGCATTTAACAGGTTATACTGACACCTGGTGAAGAGAATACATAAAACACAGGTGTGCAACTTTAAAGCTTGTAATGTGAAGGGTTGTATGTAGGGGAATTACTGTATCTTCCTACAATTCCATCCCCCAGGATCATAGCTCACCCTTCTTTTCCTTCCCTAGCTTCCTGGGACTCTTCTTTGGGCAACCACGTACCATTCTTGTATACAGAATGGAAGAAGAAGTTTTTTTCCAAATCAATAAACATCTCCATTTATTTGTTGAAATGAAGAATGAACAGGCAGGATTTTGCATCAGAAAAACCTAACAGATCCTGGGAGAAATAGGTTTATGTCCACGCACACACTCACCTTGCAGTACCTCTCTGCTCTCCTCTCTACTTCCTCGTCACAGGTCAAATGTTACAAAATTTCTAGCATCAGTGTAGTATCACTAAAGTTCTCAAAGAGAAGTACAGAAACTGAACACTAGAGTAAAAAGTAGACTAAAAATTGGGCCACGTACAAACTAAATCAGGTACAGAGAAATCAGAGGGGCGGATACTTGGGTTTGGGAAAAGGAGTGGGAATATAAAGCTTCTTGAATTGAAGCCTCCATTTTACATTTGTAGTTGTATGGTATGAGGGCTTACAGGAGCAACAGAAAAATTTAATACAGTATACCACAGTAGTTTAATAAGTTTGAGAGAGGGTGGTCGCTACTGAATTTAGAATGTCTTGTTAAATTTGGATATTTAAAGACAGAATAATAGCAATTGATTAATAAGCATTCAAAGATAATTAAGAGGAGGGAAATTACTTATGATGAGACCAAATAAACTATCTGACTAATAACCAGATATGTTATAACAGGCAAAAAAATGTCTAAAGAATCAGAAGGGCGAGTGCATGGAGTTCGTTCTAGAGTGGATACATGTGTTGTAAGTTACACAGTATTTGAGGCAATTTGAACAGCTGAAATCAATAAATTTGGTAAATGCCTTCCCTCCTATCCCATACCTAGGTACCTCTGTACCTAGTTTTTAGGTTCCTAGAATTAATTTGACTAAAGACTTTAAAAACATGGGAAAAAAAAAAAAAGGTTTGATTTCAGAATTGAGAAATAATCGTAACTGTTTTTTGTCTTTCCAAACATAAACCAAAGACTTCACATCACGTTGGTTGATTCAATATCTCAAAGATCTATTTACTTTACATTATTTCAGCTTCAGGTGCTGTTATAATTAATATAATAATAAGCATAATAAACATCTAATATCAAATATATTGACTCATATAATTACATGTGTGTATATATACTGCAAAGGATTTCTTATTTAAAATTAAGGTTAAAATATCTTCTAACAGTCTGATGAAGCAAAGAAACAACAAATTCAAGGTAGGATGCTAGTAAAAATAAAACTACTATTTTAAAAAAGATGTCAAATGCTATTTTTTAATTCAAAAAATAGATTTTTCATATTAAGAAATCTATACACTTTGACTATAGAAAATTAGAAAAATGTCCATTCATTTTAAAAAAAAAAAGTTAAAATATCCATTATTCTATCACTCATTTATAACACTCATATTTGTATCTTCCTAGACTTCTTTTATGTGCATTTTTTTAATGTGCATTTGTGGGGTGTGTGTGTATGTTTCATATATATAGTTATTTACAAAAATGAGTTTATATATATACATATACACAAGCACATGGAGTATGAATAGTGTCACCCCAAAGTTCATGTTCACCTGGAACCTCAGAATGCAACCTTATTTGGAAATAGGGTCTTTGCAGATGTGATTAGTTTAGATGATGTCATACTGGATTAAGGTGGGCCCTAAATCTAATGACTGGAGTCATTAAAAGAAGGCCATGCAAAAACACAGATGAAGGAGGAGGCCATAATAGATGAAGGCCAAAACACAGATGAAGGAGGAGGTGATAATAGAAGGCAGAGACTGGAGTGATAGAAGCTGTGAGCCAAGGGACACATGTGAGCCAACAGAAGCAGCAAGAGTCAGGAAAGCTGTCCCCAAAGCCCCCAGGGGAAGCATGACCCACTAACAGCTTGGTTTATGCACTTCCAGCCTCCACAACTGAAAGAGGACAAATTTTAAGTCACTCAGTTTGTGTTTTTGTTTTGTCACGGAAGCCTCAGGAAATTAAGACAACACACATACACTTTTGTAATAATCAGCTTGTTTCTGTTAACATTTGTGAACACCTTTCATATCTTCTTCACATGCAATATTTGCACTACATAGTACAATATTCCAGATTCTAGAATTTTACTTTAACTTGTTTAATTCCAGGAACTTCTATTTTGATAGTTTCCCTTCTTCTTTGGTTAATTATTATTTCAAAACAACATAACTGATGGTCATTTCAGTGCTAACAATGACCAAATAAATCATGCTGGCTTACATTAAGGAAAAAAAAGTGGATATTTTCTCAGTATATAGTTCTTCAGGTGATCGGTGGGAAGGTGAGGGGCTTAGCTGTTGGCTAGTTAAAGCCCTAAAAGTCAGATAGACATCATTGGTCGGGGCATCCTTGTTAACAGGATAGGAAACAAGTGATCATCTTATTTAAAAAAAAAAAAAAAGTTACATCCTTGGCCATAGTAAACTAAGGGAATCACAGAACGTCCTGTCTAATAGTATTTGGCTTCCTTCCACGGGACATCCTCAATTAAAGCAAAAAAAATTCTTTTTTTTTCAACTGAAGCTTGAGTGGCTGTGGCCTGCTGAGTCCCAACCAGAACACAGAAAATAATCCTCTATAACCTAGATAGCAAGAGGTTGCAGCTATCACGGAAGCAGGAACTCACATGAAATCTGGCCCAAAGCTTTTGGCAATAAAATGAATTAAATGATAAAGAAAATAAGCAGCACCCACAAAATCTACTAGTAGGTTTAGAGCATTTATGAAATCATAAGTGAACTTATATTTTATATGTTTGGATTTTGAGACCTATGTGGTTAAGAAGCTGGCTTTTAGCGGGAAAGATTTCCAGACAGATTCTGGAAGCCAAGTATCCCCATCTTCTCAAAAATTACCAGGTCCCTCCATCTGTCCTTCCAGGTAAACCTATGATCTTACAAAGCTTTCATTTCCTGGTCTCTAAATTTCACTTGAGACAATTTGTCCTTATGGGCTTAGAGAAGCCAGGAACCAAACTGGCGACAACAACAAAACTGCCAAGTTAGATAAGACGGAATGAGTGAGGTTGAGTAATCTTCACTTTTGCATTGAAAAGAGGGGGACATCCAATGCTCTGACCATCCTTGGAAAAATTTTGAAAGTTGCTTGTTACATTTAAAGAAGAAAACACTTCTATACACATTTTCCTCTTCAGTTTAATTGTGGAATATTTAATCTTACATTAAGAGAATACATGATACAAAGAAAAGACAATCTATATAATTACAGATTCTTTTCCACAGAATTAAAACAGCATCTCATATCTATCAAGACCCCAAAGAAAACCTGACTCCTAAATGCAACACTTTCATATGAAACTTTTAAAGTGAATTCAGTATTTTTTTTTCTGAGTGAAAATAATTATTACTATATTACTATTTTGTAGTCTATTTTAATAGAGTCACTTAATATGTACTTACTGAGAGATGGCCCTAACTACTAGAAAAGAAATTACAGACAAACACCAGATGGAAGCAACTACCCTTTTTCTTCAGGTTAAGAATACAAGACCCACACGTACTAACACCTAATTCAAGACTACTTATAGTATTCAGAGTATGATTTTACAATTCTTCTATAACAATAAGATAACCTAACTTTTTTAAATGGGAAAGAGATTTGAACAAACACTTCACTAAAAAAGATACACAAATGGCCAACAAGCACATGAAAAGATACCAAATCATCATTAGTTATCAGGAAAACAGAAATTAAAATCTTAATGAAATATCTTTATATATCCATAAGAATGGCCAAAATTTAACAGACTGACAATGCCAAGTGTTGCCAAGGATATGAAACAACCAGAACTCTCCTGTTCCACTGCTAGGAATGTAAAATAGCACAACCATTTTGGACAATTATTTGACATTTCTTAAAAAAGTTAAACACCAGCCATATGACCTAATCATTCCACTCTAAGGTATTTACCCTAGAGAAAGGAAAACATGTCCCCATAAAGACTTATACATGAATACTCATAGAAGCTTTATTTATAATTGCAAAAAAACTAGAAATAGTCCAAATGTTCATCAGCTGGTGAATGAATAAACAAAATATGGTATAGCCACATGGTGGAATACTACTCAGCAATGAAGAGTAATGAAGGGCTGACACACCCATATAGATGAAGCTCAGAAACAATGTGCTGAGTCAAAGGAGTCAGGCACTGCAGAGCACATTCTGTACGACTCCGTTTATATAAAATGTAATCTAATCTGCGGTGACAGAAAGCAGATGACTGGTTCCTGGAGCTGTGGGCAAGGGAGATGGGAACTGCAAAGGGTAAAGGAATCCTTTGGGGGTTGATGGAAATGTTCTGCATCTTGGCAACGGTGATGGTTTCAGGGTGTATACACACTGCCAAAACTCACTAAATTATATGCTTTAAATGGACTGTACATAAATTAATTATTAATAAAGCTGATGAGGGGGAAAATGGCTGCAGTATATAATTTGTTTGAATTTTTTCCAGATTCAGTTTGGATTTTTAATGAACATCAGCTATATGCCAGGTACTGTACCAGGTACTTAGGACACAATAATCAAAGATTATTATAAAGACAGAGTAAAAGAGTAGATTTCAACTGCAAGCAATACTAGCTAACTTTCTTTAAGGCACTGACTTTGCACCAGGTACCGCCTGGCACACTGTACACTGTGTATCTCACTTAATGACATAAGAACCCTGTGAAGTTGGTACTGCTATTATTTCCATATGCACAGTGGAAAAATGAGGCTCAAGCAGCTAAAAAAAAATGTTGCTGTGGATCATACAATCTACGGAAGGGAAGAAACTGGAGATAAATGTCTCACACCAGAGCCAAGGGGGTTCTTTTGGTATACTACCCCTCACTGCATCTCCACATAACTCCCTGGCTAGGTACCCTGAGAAACCCAATGGGAGGAGGAAAGGAGGTATTGGATAGTCCAGGCCCTCTTTTCAGTCTAGACCAAGTGCTGAAATGGAGTTGAGGTAGCCGTGACACACAAGCTGGAAATAGGTGCACAATTATCCATGCTGACATCTCAGAGCCAGTGTCATGACAGTGCTATCTGCCTGTCAGAAATACTAGAGAGAGACATTTGGCTTCCCAAACATCAAACGTGCTTTTAAATTTATTGTGCATTCCAGGCCTCAGTAGGGATTTGGGAGAGCCTTGCTGGCTCCCTTTCCCTCCAGTCGCCAGACCCCTTCCAAGGCTGACATGATGCTCATCACTTTCTCCTATCTTGGAGATCGAGTGTTGGAGAGGCAGGTTTACTCTTTTACTCCACCCTTGAAAAGACAGAAAGATTTCAAGGAACTTTCCCTAGAGGTTGGCACATTCACCCCAAGAAACCCTCTCTCTCCTCCTCACTGCACGCGCCCCCCTACTCTCCAACCACTCACCAATGACCAGGTCACTTGTTTTCTCTTTTTCCAGCAGAGACATTGGCTGCTGACAAGGAGCAGGTCCCTATAGCCAGGAAAATGTATTCAGAGCTTTCCTCCTCTTTGTTTTTTGTAATTGGTCAGTCTCCCTGGGGGTTCTTTTGGTTTTCACCCAGACTCCTGGGTGAGGGGGCTGGAGCAGAAAGGCATGGTGAGTGGAGATGGCCTGTTTCCTGGCCGTCATCACTCGCTGGGTCACAAGAAGGCCAGATATTGCTCAATCACTGCCCTAAGGTGGGAGGTTAGGCTGAGTAAGGGGAGGACAGAGGACTGCAGTCAGTGTAAAAAAAAAAAAAAAAAGGCAATTAGCTGCAATCTCAAGGTTTTAGGCTCCCACACTGTACCTGACAAATAGCAGGTGCTCAATAAATGAGAAGAAAACAAAGATGCAAAGAGGATATTTAAA
The DNA here is from genome assembly GCF_000164805.1 of Carlito syrichta. Lineage (NCBI taxonomy): Eukaryota > Metazoa > Chordata > Mammalia > Primates > Tarsiidae > Carlito > Carlito syrichta. The sequence goes on along the minus strand of NW_007009537.1, from coordinate 918,709 downwards.
AATAATCCTCTGTGAGGATTATTTTGTAGTTAGTACAGGATTCACAGAGCATACTAAGCAGGCCAGACAAATCACAAAAAACAACCCAGACAGCTCCAGTGTACTCCAGAGAAAATGAAACAAAATCTGCACTATGGATTGCTATGTGTGAAACCTCAAAGGGCCAGGCGAGGTAGATGCTGTAAGAGCACATTTCATTTGTGACTTGTGCTGTTTTAATGCAAGAATGGCACTTGCGTTAGGCACATCTTTAATATCATCTGTGTGACGTCAGTAAGTCCATGAATATTTTGAGATGTTTTCCAACATATTTCACATGCATTTCAACATGAAAAACTAACAGTTAAAATTCAAGCTCATTTAATTTTTAAAATTCATGCTATTAAAGTTTTAAATGAAACATCACAGACTGACTAAGCAATGCATTTACTTGTTTTCATTAAAAAAAAAAAAGGTAACACAGCAACTAGTCTGCCCAGTTTCCACCATTATTAGTTTATAATCTTTCAATATCAAGTAAATAAGAATATATAATTTCATTTTCCTCACTTTTTACATAAGTTAGTATGCTGCACTATTTTTAAAACAAGGATGCTTTACTCTATAATACTGCATGATTTTTGGCGGGGGCTGGTAATTTTTTATGTGTTATCAGATATTGTAATTTCACCTACTGAGGTACAAAATATTTTTATATTACTATAAGTATTATTGAAGTGGTTCTGCAATGCAATTAAGTTATATGGAAACAGTTTAATACTATCAGGTCTTGCTTTTAAGCTAGTGGTACAAGAGCTATGGCATATGGAAAGGACTAGAAGGATTTTAATACTCCACAATTTTTAACTTAATGATGGCCAATACAAATATAAAAACCGGAAGATCAAGAGATAAGTCTCTCACTTTGCCTTAAGTGACTTTTTGTAAGAGAGAAGTGATCTTTCCACCACAAAATTCACTCAACAATACTCAAACTTGTGCCTCAAGGATAATTTCACGAAAACATATATAGAGGTCATGGTAGGGTACACACCAACTCAAACACGGTTTTTACTTACACACAATATTTCTGAAAGCTTTGAAAATTACAGGAGTGATCATCTTGCCCTTACTAAATATCAGCACAATAATCACAAAATTATTTTTAATCAGACAACTATTAATACCAAGACAACTTCAGAATCAATGGCAGCCACACTCCTGTGTACTCTCTGGGGCCAGGGATGGGAGTCTCTCCTCCTCTCAGAGCCCCCGCCCAGGTACTCTTGCCTGCTACCCTGGCCACGGGGAGGGGGGGCGCTCTTCTTCTAAAGAAGGGCTGTGCATCATATATCTTTACTCCAAGGGTCCAGCACGGAGGGAGGTTACCACAAAGAAGGTACCACAAAGAAGGAACTCAGTAAGTTTGCTGAAAGAAGAATTTTAGCTTAAGTTTTAATATAACAATGATGGTGTAAAACTCAAGGGTGGGAATTTAAAAAATTACATTATTAGCATCCTAAAAGCATGTTTTAGCATTCCAAATGATAAAATGAAAGTAGATGGGGATGAGGGAGAGGGAGAAGCCCAATTCATTTTCTCCTGCTTTTGCAAAGTTCAAATGAAAATCTTGTAGGGACTCACAGAGGGCTCTTAAATGATATTTATAATAAAAGTTGAACAGTGAACGTAAGAAAGCATCCCAGAGATGACAATGCCTCTGGCATTTTTGACAAATTACCCCCAAGGCTTTGTCAGGGTAGGCTGACACTAAATAAAGAACAAAGAATTAATGTCTTTAAAGCAAAACAGAAACACACTTCTAGGAAAAGTGGAATGGGATCACAGAAATGTAAAGTGTGCCTTACATGAATAGCACTGTCATTTTAGGCTTATGCAACAACAAACACTGGCTATAAACTTCAGGATCCATTCTGTGCACAATTAAAATGTGTTTCCAGAAGGTCTGCTGTACAGAATTTTACAGATAGCCAAAACGCCTTTAGGAAGTAAAATGTGGAAAAAGATCACAAGTTAATAAACTTACACACACGCGCACGCACACATGTACTCTTCCAAATCAAATATCTTGCCCTATTCATTTTCTGTTCCAAGGTCATGGCTAAAATCAGATTCTTTTAGTACAGTAATTTTACCTGCCAGTAATGAGAGAGCCCTAGAAGTACAGAAAGACTAAGCTCTCATCATATTTTTGTAACTAGATAATCATTAAAGGACACCAACACTAACACCTGCCATCAATTTGATCATCCTATGTATCTATCACCAACTTCTGCCCCTTTGGAAAAAACAAAATAATGCTTTAAGAAAGTCTGTTCTGGTTCAAGTGAGTAAAATCCTAATTCACTCGGGGAGATTTGCCCAAGTGAATACTAGTTTTTTTTTTCTTTTTGTAACCTATTAAGAAATTTTTTCTTGGTGGCCTATAAAGCTCCATTCAATATATACCTCATTAATGATTTATTTTCATTATGATAAATGATCATTTTTGGGGATGCATTTTACAAAAATATGTTTAGGAGAAATTTCTTTGATTCATAATATAAAGCAAAAGTCATATAGCTTTTTTGCCTGTGTAAATTGTAGGTTTCCACTTTGAAATAATTATCTCAATCTAATAATAAAGACCAAGTGCTAGAAACACTGAGATACACAATCAGAATTTTTAAGTAAGCTGATTAAAAAAAGGTTAATATAATACCAATGGAATATGTGTGTGGAGTGTTCAAAGAAAAAGGGCTGTTGGAACAGTGATATTGGCTGAGTATGACACATCCAATTTAGTATTACAGGGCAGATAGCTAAAAGACAGCTTTAAGTCAGGAAGAATGAAATTATCCTAGTATATATAATCTAACATATTTCACCATCGAAAAAGACACTTCACAGGAGAGGAGCAAATCAATTTGGCCTTTAGAGTGAAATTGACTAAATTCGGAAGTAAACAAACACAAGATCCAAGGTGAACTCTCAGTCCATTCCAGAAGCCACCACCAAGGTGACTACCTTCTAACTGTAAGGGGAATTGGCCCCAGAATCAGGGACTATTCTGAGCAGTTTCATTAGTCACATCTGGATGATTTATGGCATTAAATGCAAGGGAGAATTCCTCACAGTGAAGTACCAGACACCTGGCTTCTGGGTTTGGGAGGATCAGAATAGTGGAAGCTCTCTACATTAGCCATCCCTTAATGTTAGGCAGCTAGCTATGGAGTTGGCATCTGCAAATATAAAAGCCACTGTCTTAGCTAAGAACCAGTATCATTACGGAGCAAAGCTGCATCCACAGCTTCTACTCAAAAAAAGACACCCTGAGCCAGAAAACATCTACCTACCTTGTCCTGATTCCTATACATGAGGGGTCTTCAGCTCTCTCATCACAAATTAAGTGTTCTCTAGTAATTCTGAACCCTGCAAGGTGGGGCACTGGTGGACCCCATTTTCCTTCCAACTCTCATTTAAAAACAGAAGATTCAGTGCAGGACACATCTCTGTTCTCATCATGCTGTTTTCTAGTTAATATGCTTTCACTGGCTTCCTATTTCCAATTTCCAACTACCCCGCTTGCCTCTCAATGCCCCACCTTATTTTCCACCATTGCCCAACATGCATCTGGCCAGGCCAATGACAATTCTGCCTGATTCTAAAGACCACACTCTTCACCAAAATATTTGGTTTCCCACAGCATCTTTTAAGCTTTCTACAGCAAACTGGCATTGAGAGAATCTCTTTTTTCCTTTGAGTGGCTGGGTTCAGGAAATGCAAACCACTTTTGCTATCACACTAAGCAAAATGTTGACAGCAATGTAAATCTTTTACTCAATGAGCCATTTACATAACTGACTTTTACTAGAACTCAAGGTCCTAGAAGGGGCATCTAGCACAGACCTTAGCCAGAGTACACTCTCAAATATTTGTCAAATTAATTCATTCTCCAAATCAAACGGAATATTGAGATCAGTCCCAATATGTCACCCTCTGTTAATCTAAGGAAGTTTTAATTGCAGCTTCAAGTGGTCTCTGCAAATACAGAAAAAATGCTGAAGAAAATCAGTCTTCTAAATTCCAGAGGACAATCTCAGACCACCTCTGCTAAGACACAGTAAACAGATACACAGCCAGCAACAGAGCAGGCTGAGCCTCTCCCCAAGAGCAGGAGCAGCTGAAAAACCAGTCCATTAACAGAAACCCCAAAGTTGGGCATGTAACCAAGCATCAAGTGACCTGATTTTTACAAACACCAAGAAAAATATTTAGGACAAAAATCACTATTTTTGAAAACCTTCCTTAACAGTGTTGAACTCAGATGACACCAACACAGGGCATAAGAGACACACATGAAGCTAGACTTTTGCTGTCTGTAGTTGCTGTTTTGGGGACTGTGATCTGAAATCTATATGCTGGTAAAAGTAAGCCATGTTACAAAAGCTTCTACTGAATGAAACACACTTTCACAACTCTATCTTTTATACATATATACACACACACACACGATATTTGTTTTCCTTAATTACAGTTCATTTTTAAAAAATTGGCAAAACTGGATGTTACGGCCTATGCTTTAGGCTTACATTTTAGTTTTGCTTTTCTTTATAATCCATTTCCTGGGGCCAAGTAAATGTTTTTTTAAGTATTCGGAAACATGTGCTACTGTAGTTGCATGTTCAAACACTCATGTGGAAATAGTCCCGGAGCCTTATACATTCATTCTCAAAAGCCTAGAGTATGCAAACAAAGATGCAGTGGGCAGAGGGCCAGTTAATAAATCTCATTTCCGACTAGCATCTGCATGAAACAGAGCTATAGGGAATATCCTCTCCAGGGAAATCCAGAGCACGACTCATCCGCTCTGTGAATTAAACAGTGTCACCTCAGATGGCCCACGCCACAATTATTTTTTAAGCAGTTCTTAAAATATATGGATTCCTAGCACTCATAAATGCAGGGAGGAAGCTGAGGCTGAGAAGGCGATCACATAACAGTGGACGTGAGCTGGGGAAACATGTCCCCATGGCCTCTCCTGGGCTATTTTTGTACTTGCTCTTTTCAATTGAAATTTCTAATCCAGGGGTAATTTTTCTAAAAGAAACTCACTTTTCTAAACAAAGTGCATACTAAGTGTTTCAATTATGAGTTACTATCCACTGTATTCCAGGCTATGAAAAATGGGCTCTATTTACATGAACAGATACTTGGGTTAGGATATCTGGGTCAAGAACCGTGTTTGACTTATTTATGAACAAGCGGATGCAAATGCTATAACAATAATGCCTCCTTCTCCGATGAATGAATGCTTGCCCAACAGCAGTGCCCAGGAGCACCAGAGGACTCACTCTAAGGCATCCTCTCTTCCCCTCACCTGCCTGCCAGCAAGGTGAGGAGTGTTCTTGTCCAAGAGCTGCTGAAAGAATCCCTTTTCAGTGATAACAGCATTCTTCTTTTATTTACACAGCTCTTTTTTTGTAGAAATTTCTTACATTAAATATTTGAATTTAGTCTCACAGTATCTCTATAAGAATAGAGCTAGCTATATTTATATGTAACAAGCAAAGGTAGAAAGTAAAGCCTAAAATAAAGAACTCACTGGGGGACTACCAAGAAATTGGAAAAACAAAACACCAGGAAGAGAATTCCCTCTGATCTTACCAGGGCACTGAGTTTACTCATTCCCTCCTCCCCCCTAGGGATTCCACAAAGAACTTCCAAATACATCTCATTGTTTAGGGTTACAACAAATCTACAGCCAAAGAAAAACTTTTATTTGGTTAAATCTCTACACCTGGCTTTCAAATTACCTTCCAAGTTTCCTCAGCAATTAAATGGCTATAATATTCCAGTCTTGGGCTGCCAAAATAATGATGGAACAACACTTCCTGGGTAGAAAAATGTGTCAAATTTTTCCTTTTCCTACGCCCATCCCAAAAGTAAGTGGTAGTTATAATATACTAGTCATTCACTTTGAAAGAAAAGCAGACCAAGGAAAACATCAAGTGTGTCTGCCTCTGTGTGCACCCTTTGTATAACACAATGTAAATGCAATTTTGAAGGGTTTCTTCTTCATTTAGCTGATGACATCTCTTACTATAGCATCTGGCAAATCCTATTACATCAAATTCAAATGCAATGGTGCTTTTGGTGACTTAAGAATTTGTTCAGTCAGATCTTTATTAAAATTCAGGTTTTTTGTTTTTTTTTTACATAATTTCAGGTACCATTATAGAAACCCACAAAGCAAATTGGAAATAATTTAGGAAATGAAAATAATAGCTTACCTTGAATTAAAAAGGTCAATAAAATTTCATTTTAAAGCAATAATTTGTCACCAAAAGGTAATACCTAACCTTTCTGTCAAATGATTTTCCATTGCCATTTCAAGTTAGTTCACATGAGTAATAAAACCCAAATAGGCAAACTTCCTTTGGCTCACATGGCAAAAATCCAAACTCTGTCTTAAAAGCAACTGCTATCTACATAGCAGAAATGAAATCATTTAGAAAATGAGGGCTTTAAATTTATTACCTATAAGAACAGTTAAAATTAAGTGAGATTTAAAGGTAACGTAAGTTTTTAGTTTTTAAATCCTATTAGGCCTTGGGATGTTCAGAGGAGGAAGGTAGAGGAGTAAGAAGGGAAAGTGCCCAACCTACCCATCAGTCTCCAAAAGGAGAGTCCCAGAAGTTGTGGACCAATTCTCATTTACATTAAGAGAATAACAAGCACTTGCAATCTGTAAAAATGTCATGTTAACTCACTCATTCGAACCATAAGGCATGAGATTTTGGTGACCTCATGGGCACAGCCAAAATTAACTCTAAGTATTTATATAACTGCCAGAGATGACAGGGCAAAGGTTGCTTATAATTTTTTTGAGTCAACCAATGATACGGTTCTTTGGTCAAAGAGAAAGGAAGTGGAGTACTTCTGGGTACTATTTTATGATATGAAACATTTATACACAGAATATTCTACCCAGAATATCATCTGAATGTTTAGATGAAGGTACTAAAAAAAAAAAAGTTATTTCCTGTTGCTCACTAGCAGAGAGGATGCGTTTTAGAGGTATGTGTGCTCTGCCTCAAAGCAAATGCATTGTTAGCGGTTATCAAGGTAACATTTAAAAATAACCACCCCAGCACAAAAGGACTTCAGAGGAAATATGACCGAAGCTATCAGTCTCCCTTCAAGTCTGGCCTTGAGCTGCATAAGCCTCTTGCTGCATTCTCTGTTACATTGTTATCCTTATCAAACAATGCAAACAATTTTAATGAGCTTATCTAGTGGAACATATTGCCAGATATGTTAATGTAAAAACGATGCCAACCGTACAGGCCAACTCATTAATCAAAGGGCTCACAATACAATGACCAAGATCAGCCCCATCCTCAAATCAGATCTCAGCAAAATACCAGGAATTACCTTCCTAGTGTAAATAAGAAGGCAGGGCTCCCCCACCCATGCGGTGGCCATAAACTCCTAAGAAAAACGGATTAACAGCGCCCTGTTTTTTTTTTCCCCCAGGTCCTTTGCAGTCCAGTCGCTTTCTAATAAACCGAGGGTTCTGTGGAGAAAATTTTGGTGAATGTCTGACACCGTGACCTCTGCTGTCAATCCTTGCACCAATCAGCGAGCAGAATTCTTACAAAGCTCCATCAATCTGGCGGTTTAACATCACAGACTGCAGCTTAATCTAGAGGATTCCATCTTTCCTGCACACTCTCCAGGTTAGGCGCAAACGTTTGTCTCGCCATCCTCCCGTTTTCCGCCTGTAGGCACAGCGATCTACCTAATGGCTCCTTTACAATCTAAAAGGGAAGGGGGAAAGGAAGTGCCTCAGCCGGTCTCCCTTTGGTCAGAGGGGCAAGAACAGCATGCATTTTCATCAATGTGGAAGGAAAGAGATGGAGGGAGACCCCTCTCAGGCAGCAAACCTATTCACAAAATGCTTTCCATCTGCAATCGTGCAGCCTCAGTGCACACCCAACATGACACATGGAAACGGATACCGAATCCTCACTACCGCCTTCACAAATGCACGTCTGCGGCCGGGGTCGCAGGCAGGGGTCTCCATTATATGACGGGCCGGACTCCCGCGCGCCCCCACGCCGGTCCCCGGGGCCGGCCCCATTACCTGTAGGAACGCTCCCCGCGCACTGTGTGCTTCCGGAAAGGAATGATGGTCCCGTTATTATCCTGGATGATGTCGTTGTTGTTCTCGCCATTTGGGGACAGGGTTTGGGTCGGCCCAGGCATTGGCGCACTCCCGTGAGAGGGAACAAACCGCTGTGGGCTAGCTGGTGAGGAAGGTGGCTGCGTCGTCTTCCCGCTCGCTCGCCTGCTCCGCTCA
>NW_007009537.1:855380-910139 GCF_000164805.1 Carlito syrichta | reverse complement strand
CTCGCCTCCCTTCGCGCAGGGCCGCGGCGTGACCACGCCAGCAGCTCCAGGCAGGCACCGGGGCAGGCCTACATCTGGCATGTAAAACCCCAGGCCACCCCGCGGCCCCCCTCGCAGACTCGCCTTGTCTGCAAACCGGCTCTTCCTCTAACCATTTCCTTTCCGACCGGTGCTCCCACTGCAGCTGTGTACACAAAAGAACGATTCAAGCAGAGGGGTGTGGGAGACCCTTTAACTCCTTCAATACCAGGTTCGTATGCCATGAAATGCAACGTGACCAGGTTTTGGCAACATCTAAAAAAAAAGACCTGGTGACCAGCTTCTAAAAAAGGCATCACACTAAGGGGTTAAAATTTCTAGCTTCATTCACCGTTCTCCACATAACAGCAACCTCCTCTCCAAAAGAAGCCAAAAAAGCTGAAAACCTAAAAGGAAGCTTATTTCCTTCTAATCAATGGGGACTTTACTTTGATAATATGAGGATTAAAGATGGCAAATTAAGAGATTTTTCTGTACAAAGGAATCCCCAAAGAGGGTTAAAAAAAAAAAAAAGATAACCACCATTTTAGAACATCAAAGTTACCCAAGACCCTACTATTCAGATTCTTTATACAGATCATTGATACAGATCATTGATTCCTTGCCATTTATTCCATTTCCACTTGAATTAAATAAGTGATTACCTCATTTAGTATTTGGAAGCTCTCAACATTCAAGCTGTTCCATATCCTTACAATGCAGTTTTCAAACACAGTGGCTATGAGGCAGGTTCCGTTATTATACCCATTTCAAAGATGAGTAAGATTAAGTATATTGTTTAAGGTCACGACACAGCTAGGAAGTGGTAACTGGAACTTCAGAGTTACATGCTTTTATCAATGTGGCTGGACAGTAATAATCTGTATCTAATGTGAGCTCAGTAAAGAATCAAATACTTAAAGTACACTTGCAACATGACCATCGTGAAACACTATGAATAGAATTGCTAGTATTAGGCAAAGTCTGTGGATTCGATTATAAACTCTGAACAGACCCTACATATGTCCTTTGTACTCCCACAGAGAGGAGAGAGTTTGAAGAATTCTGTTTATCAGCAATGGTCTCTGACCTTTTGTGGGGTGGGAAGGGAAGAATTGGGTTGTAAGAGGTATAGCATAAATAATATGTTGCAGAAAGTCCTAGGCTGTGGCTCACTCCTTCACATCATTGTATGATTCATCAGCTTTATCATTTGTGATAAAGATATTAAAAACAAGTAAATACTCTGTCATTCCTGACAATTCTCCAGCATATGTCCCTGGTAATAAGTTATTTCTGGTATCAAGCTTCTGGAATTAGAATCAAATGTTTTACAAACCAGATGGTAATGATAATCTAAAACAAGGAGGCCCTTTCCCACCCTTCCTATTTTATACTTTCCTTTTGGGCTATTATTTCAATAATTTTATTTTCTACTTCTCCAGTTCATTCACAGTGCACACGTGGATTCCTCCATCCACATTTCAGTTTACATGAGAAATGTTTTATTATACAATCAGGATCCTAAGACTTACAAGGGTAAAGATGAATATTTAAGTACAAGAGATAGACACTAAGCCTTATTTTGCACGATGAGCTAAAGAAGCATGAGAATGTAATCATTCCTACAAAGGTCCATGCTTCCTCTTACTATTTCAGTTACTTGATCCGCTGTGGTCAATTTCCGTACCAATTTGTTCCCTTTCATAAAGCTTCCCCTTTCTTTGGGGACAGTCTGAAGTTGAAAGGCACAGTCTACAAATCAAATATTTAATGTTTTCAGAGTATGCCCTCTCAGTCTGGGTTCTTTAGTACCGCTTACTTTTCCATGATCCCATATTTAAGTAATGTGTTAGACATAATTGGTGTTATCGTGGGGACTACATTTGTCAGAATTTGAAGGTATAGTTCACTGATCATCCAGTTAATTTTGTGGAGGGGATACTCCCACTTTATTTCTACGCTGCTCATGAAGAATGGGACGATGGCCAAGAACTTGGGTTGATGGGCTAAAAGGGGAGGGGTTGGGAGTCAGGTAAAGAAGATATCTAAGAGCCCTGTAAATCTTCCTCTACAACTGCTCTGAGCCACACTACTATAAAGGGACCCAGAGAGCTCCAGAGACCAGTGATTACCCTCTGAGATGCAGGAGTAACAGGGGTAATAATTTGAAAATATTAAACAGATGTGTTTTCATTCTTCTCTCCATAAATCAGACTACCTGGCAGCCATTCTCTAGCTTAGCCCTAGAAAAAAAGGGGGGCAGATTCCACTGTGGGAAGGAGGATGAGATGATAAAGTGCAGAAGACGTGGGAAGAGGCAGGAAAAAGCCTGCCCTCTGCAGCCCCAACTGGGTTAGGAAGAAGGGGGATGAAGGCAGGACGAGTCAGGGTCTCCTGTCTCCAGGCTCAAGTCCCAGAAGGGGGATGTCAGAGAGTCCAAGGACAAAGACAAAACCTAAGGGACTTTCTTTTGCCTCATTTCTCATTTGAGAATGTAGGAAACAGCTGCCTTAAAGACTGTTTCCCCCCTCACCAAGCAAGGTGCAGCCCCATCATAGTAAAGACTAAAAGCCATGGTTTGGTATTGTCAGGGAGAGGGTGGGCTCAAATTACACTCTGACTCTCCTTGTGCTGGCATGCAATTTGGAGGGTATCTAGAAGTTTCTGTCTGCCCTGTAAGAAAATAAGCAAGTTGAGCGGATGTTGCTATCGGAGAGCTGAGTTTGTGGAGGTGGTGGGTAGGGAGGTGTCATGAGGGACTGTCTTCCCAACAGAGGCAAGGGATATTGAGCGGGGTCCAAAGAGTAACATTTAAGGTAGACGCCAAGCAGGAGAAATGGCCAGGTCTGAGGAAGCTACACAGTGCCAAGGCATGCCTGTGGAGAGACATTGCAGCTGAAGGGTTAAGTACAGGCCACCAGCAGAATATCCATGGATGGGGTCAGACCAGCTCCTCCTCAGCGGACTCAGATATTACAGATTCAAAGACTGGCATGAGACCAGGAGATTCCTCCTCTGCCTGACCCTCTTGTGTTACTATGAACCCCACTTACCTATTCCTCTAGACACCATCTTGTAGAGGAGCTAGGCAAAGGAAGGACATCTAAAAGAATATTCACCCAAGATCTGGAGCCATCCAAAGATGGTCTAACCCAGAAGAGGCTGTAATGTTGTGACATGGCAAGTTTAAAACTGTTTCTGGTTCCCCACTCCCCAGCAGTAGGGAAAATTACCCAGATCATCCTGGGGGGCGGTGGGGGGAGCTAAAATGTCTTTGTACATATGACTGCAAATTAAGGTTTTATCTTATGTAGCCAGGTATATACCACATAAAATGAGTGCTGACCATTTTCCCAGATCTCCAACTGTGCATGGAAAAATGGTTCCTCTCACCAAACATCATGATTAAAGAAGAGGCTAAGGTTTTGTTTCCTCATGTATAAAGGAGGTATAATAATACTTCATAGCATTGCTATGGAGATTAAATTATATAACATATTTAAAGCACTCAATACAGTATCTGGCTATGAGGAAGGAACCCCCCCCAAAAAACAATTATTTTTTGGAGGATGGGCACCTTGTAGTACAGGCTTCCCACAATATGTAAGTAAGTGTTCTAGGAACCCATTGGCATCAGCATGCCAGCTAGCGTTGTTATGAGAGGCTGTGTTCGGCTTCAGTGAATTTTTTTTGGAGATTCTTTCGATATGTTTGCCCAATCATGATGGGTGATTTACAAGCACACCTGCCTACACCACACTGAGTGTTTTCAACCAAAAATGGCATGACCTCCATACCCCCCATCCTCCCTTTTCATTCAATCTCACCCCAAGCAACCTTGTTTTTGTTGTTTTTCCAGTTGAAAAAAGTCCTCAAAGGGAAACGTTTTGCCAATGTGGAAGAAGTGAAACAAAAAATGGCAGAAGCACTAAAAGGCATAAAAATTAATGAGTTCAAAAACTGTTCTGAGCAGTGGAAAAAGTGTCTCAATAGATGTATTGCATCAAATGGAGAGTACTTTGAAGGTGACTGAATTTTAAACATGTAAGAATCAATACATAGGTTTTTATAAATAAATTCTGGGTGTTTTGGGGTCCCGTCTCATATATAGCAAATGCTCATTAGTAGTAGATTTATTATTTTTAAGTATTATTTTAGGTATAACCTAAATTTTTCATTCATTTGACATTTATAACTGGCTTTTGTGTGTACTAGGAGGTGGTAAAACAAGAAGAAAGGACTTAGGCTCTCACCTCCAGGAACTCCCAGGGTTGTGGGTGAGCAAGATAAAAATAATTAGCAATTATGCCAGAATTACAACATAAGTATTCTAGTAATGGTATCTCATAGGATGGTATTGGATCATTGAAGATGAGTACCTGAGAATGGAAATTGGGAAGTAGGCTTGAAAAGTATACCTAAAGTCTTGAATGTGTCATAATCATAGTAATCTTTTTATGTGCACCTCCTATGAAGCAGACAGGATATTAGGTCCCTTAAGGCAGGGGCTTCAATAATTTTGTTCACTGCCATATGTGCAGTTCTTAGAACAATGATTGGCAGGTAGCAGGCACTCAGAAAGGAGAAGCTAGTGAAGCAGATATTCATGGGTACAGAAGTAGGAAAGGGTACAACATCTCTGGGAAGCAACAAGCTGTTTAGTATGGACAGATGGCAGAGTATACAGTGGCAGGAGATGAGGCAAGGGCCAAGATACAGAAAAGTCTATGGCCAAGCTAAGGAGCTTGACCTTAATTCTGAGGCTGATCTGGAATCACAAAGGGAAGGGAAATTAATGGTTGAAATTTGTATATCAAGAAGGTCTGATGCTGACAGTAGTATGAAGGATATACTGAAGAAGATAAAAATGAGTTATAATGTGTTGAAGACCTATACTAAGACAGAGGTCAAGGGGTTGTAGAATCTGAGCTACCCAGGAGGTATAACTCTTAGGATTTGGTGACTAACTGGTTGTGGACATGATCATTGTTGGGAGTTAAGGATGGGGAATGAAGGAAATAGAGATATCTCAAATGAATTCCAAGAGTATGGCTTGGGTGACCAAATGGATAGTGGTACCATTTATCAAACTAAAAAATACAAATTGCTCTTTTGGAAGAAAGGTTCTCATAATGTGCTTTGAATAGACGGAAGCAGCTGTAGGACACTCCAGCGGTAAATGGGCCTCACATGTAGTGGGTGTTCATGGAGTATTTGTTGAGTAAGGGAATATGTAGAATATGTAGGTCTTAATCTTATGAAATATGTTTGGCTCGGAGATATATATTATTTGGAGGGGCTTATCTCATAGGTGATTATTGTTGCTGTGGGTGCTCTCATTCAGGGAGAAAGAGAGAAGAGATGGAACTCTTTAAGGCTGAATGACAGGCTGGGCTCAGTGGCTCAGCCTGTAATCCCAGCACTTTGGGAGGCTGAGGCGAGTGGATTGCCTGAGCCTGCAGGTTTGAGACCAGCCTGGGCAACTTGGCGAGACTTCCACTCTATAATAAATAACTTAGCCAGGTGTGGTAGTGCACACCTGTAGTTCCGGCTACTTGGAAGGCTGAGACGGAAGGATCACTGGAGCCTAGCAGGTTGATGCTGGGGTGGCTGTGAGTGTGCCACTGCACTCTAGCCTGGGCAACAAAATGAGACTCCAACTGAAAAAAAAAAAAAGGTTGAATGACAAAAGAGAAATTGGCAAAAAGAGACTGTGAAGGACTCTGCCTAGTGAAGCAAATCACAGGAAAGTTTTGGTGGGTCCAGGAGAGAAGCGGGTTTTACAGGGAAGGGAGAGATCTCTAGGGTCAAATGACACAGAAGGTTCGAGTCAGATAAGGGCAGAGGAGTGTTCACTAAATTCAACAAGGTGTTCTCAAAGATATTTTTAAGAGGCTGGATTTCAGGTCAAGAGACCCATCAATGACTACTGAAGGAAAAAAAAAAAAAAAAAAGAAATCTTTCAAGAAGTAGGAAAAATTGCAATTCTTTGCGAAAACATGAATTTTTGATTGAACCAAGATATCCAAGGAAGCAGGACATATTAATCAAGGGCTACATGTACAGAATCCACAACTAATGTGAATCTACAAGTATTTGCATTAAAAAACGCCGAACAATATTGGAAGGACGTGTTAATTACTAAGCACCTATTAGACATCAGATGAATTGATCCTGCCTTTGGGACCCCATTCTAGAGAGGTCAGGATCCACAAAAAAATAAAAAGTAAAACAAATATTTAAAATGCATGCTTGAAGAGCAGGATTTCTAAGGCAGAGGACACAGAGCCAGTGGCATGAGAACTATGAACGAAAAGGAAACCAGCAGCAAGTCCCAGCACACAGGTTCAATCAAGGAAGACTTGATTGAGTGTTAATTCAAATTTTAATTTTGAGTTCTTAGGTTATAACACAGTCACATTTCTTTCAGGGTTTAGACCAGAGTAAGCAAATAATTGCACAGTGACAAATTATCATCTCTCCTCCAATACATAAGGCTCATCTAGAACAGGAATTTTTGCAGTGCCTTGGATTTCAGAAGTCCAAAATATAATAGCAGAGATGTGAACTCACAAGAATGGATGTTAATCCTGATTTCAATCCCAGAAGCACCTACTCTTCAAGAATGTCTTTTCCAGATTAACGTGTTCATTAAAGCTGATAATCACCACTGTCAAAGGCATTCACAGCTGTCACACCACCTTAGATAGGGACTTCCTTAGATCATTATCACCTCAATTACAGACAGAAGATTCCACTTAGCATCCCTGCTGCCCCAGGATAAGTCATTCCTCCCATGCATATGTCCTAAGATATTTTCCAGTAGAAGATGGCAGGTACAGTGATCAATCAATGACTGAAAATATGCTCAGCAACCAAAAAATGACAGCAGTGAATAAATATGTGATTTGCAAGTGACTCTGGTTCTGAAATCACATTGGTGGCTTAGAAATGTATTTTGAGATCAGTCCTTACTTACTATCTTTAACCCAGAGGCACAGGAAGATTTTATTATTTCTTCCCCTGGCTCTGATGAGAGTTTTATGACATGTACATGCTTCCTGGCTTTAAGTAATAGCATTTTGTTGAAGAAAAATTGGTGTGTAATGTTTTCCCCTAGATGAGGAAATCCTTCTTCATAACCAACCTATACAGTCTGCTCCTCCAGAACTAATTTTTGAGATTATTTGTCTTTGCAGGTTATTTATCAGCCACATTTATAGCTATGCTGATCTGTTCAGAAGGCAGGGTTTTGCAAGACTCCTATTTGCTGGCAAATTAGCAAGGTTTCCATAACATTAAAACACAGAACACGCCATTGCATAAGAACAAAATTTCTCTGTGTGCTGGAATTTGTTTTCCAATTTTTTTTTCTTAGATTTTCTCAGCCTTGGATTTAATTTTGTGGAATAACTCATAGAACATGATGTGAATGCAATTTAAAATCACTCTCTGAGCCTTAGGATTTCTGTAATCATTCAATCAAATCTGTGCAATGCAAGCTTTCAGTCTATTAAATAAAAATGTGCTTTTGAATTATACCATCTGGCTAAATTTCAGAGCTTTAAGTATGTTTTCCACAGAAATACAATGTGATATATGTTATAATCAAAGAATATATGGAGTATCACAGGAATATAGAAAAGTAACCATGTCTAGGGAAACTAGAAAAAGCTTCAGTAAAGTAGTAATATTTGAATTAGAACTTAATCATTCAACAAATGTTTATTGATCACCTACTATGTACTAGCAGCAATTCTAAGCATTGGAGATACAGAAATGCACAGACAAAATTTCCTGCTCTCATGGAATACACTTGAGTATATAAGCATGTGTATGTGGTGGGATGAGGACACAGGCAACAAGTAAAACATAGTGTGGCAACTGCTATAGGGACAATTAAAGCAAGGAAGGGGGACATGGAGTACAGAGAAAGGGTGTTATTATTTTATTTTATTTTATTTTTTGAGTTGGAGTCTCACTTGGTCGCCCAGACTGGAGTGCAGTGGCTACTCCCGGCCACCGCAGCCTCGACCTGCTGGGCTCCGGCGATCCTTCTGCCTCAGCCTTTTGAGTAGCCGGAATTACAGGCATGCACTACCACGTCCGGCTGATTTTTTGATTTATTGTAGAGATGAGGTCTCGCTGCCCAGGTGGGTCTCGAACCCGTGGGCTCAGGCAATCCACTCACCTCAGCCTCCCAAAGGCGCGGGATTACAGGCTGAGCCACCGAGCCCGGCTGGGTGTTATAATTTTAAATGGGGAGAGCAGCATAGACATTTCTGAGAAGATGATATTTACTCAATCCTGAGGCAGGGGAGGGACACAGCAAGATGAAATTAGAGAAAAGAATGTTTCAGGCAGAGATAGCAGCGTGTGCAAAGGTTGTTCAAGGAACAATAAGGAAGTCCAGTTGCGTGTACACAGCAGAGTGAGTGTGCATGTGTGTGCATTGTGGAGATGGGGGAGATCGTTGTAGAAGATGAGGTCGAAAACACCACAGAAGGACCAGAACATGCATGGCTTTGGAAGGCTGTTGTAAAGACTTTGACTTTGAACCAAAGTTAGAAACCATTTATTTGTAGGAATGTTAGCAGTGCCAGCACAGATGTGGAATATTCTCCAATCACAGTAATAGCAACATCTAATATTTGAGTACTTTGTATGGGCCGAGTGCTATGCCTAATGAGTAGGTATTTTCCCCTCACAGGAATATGTAAGAAAGGGACTATTCTAAGGCCCATTGTCAGAGGTTCAATAATAACTTAGCCAGATCACTAGCCAGGAAATGGTAGAGCTAGACGTGAACATACCTGCTGATATCAAAGACGTCATTCTCCTTCACTTGCTCAGTCTGCCTTCCACTAGGGACTGATTAACCTGGGAGGAAGAATGCAGAGTACAGGGCTGGCTGGGGAGTGGCAAGGATGAGACAGCAGAAGGAGACAGAGACAAGAGAGGACTTCCATAAAAGCAATTCTGTGTAGGGAGAAGGAGGCAAAACCAGAAGAAGGCTGAGAGGCAGAGAGAACAAAAAGGACCAAGAGATGAGGGTTGTGCAGGACAGCAGCAATCAGGGGAGTGAAAGAATGGAAGAAATTGACAGGAGTTATAAATTATGGTTAAGGAAAGGAGGAGTGGTGGCCGGGTGCAGTGGCTCACTTTGGGAGGCTGAGGTAGGAGAATCGCTTGAGCCCAGGAGTTTGAGGCCAGCCTGGGCAACATAACGAAGCCTCATCTTTCTTTATAAAACATCAAAAAATTAGCTGGCCTTGGTGGCACCTTTAGTCCTAACAACTCAGGAGGCTGATGTGGGAGGATCACTTGAGCCCAGGAGTTCATGACTGAGGTGAATTATGATCAGCAACTGCACTCCAGCCTGGGTGACAGAGTGAGACCCTGATGCAAAAACAAAAACACAAAAAAGAAATGGGATGGGGAGGGAGGAAGAAATAGTAGGATTTGGGATTAGCAGTATGTGTGATTGATGGAGAAAAATAATTGTCTTACCGATTAATTATTTTATTTCTGAGTAAGCCTCAACTAGCAATGTCTATTTCTTTGATACCTTCTGGAGGGAACGGAAACTGTAGGCATTTTTCTGGTATTTGTATTCAAAGCTACAATCTGCTTTCATTTTCACCATGCCAAGACTGTTATAATTCAGCCATCCAGCTACAGATATGCCTATCTGAACATCTCACTAAAATGTGTTCATGTCCAAATTTATGAAATGTCATTATTTCCTCCCCCTAGTTTATTTCCATGTTAAAATAAAATGCATTTGTTGAAGTGACTGGACAGGACAACTAGGAAGGGATAAGAGGCACCTTGGGCTTAGTTGGGTGGCAAGAGAAATACAGAGACTCTATGTACCGCTAACAAAGAATCTTTCAGATGACCCGGAACCTCTCAGGAGATTTCCTGAGGGCTCTCAAAAGTAATAAATGCTTTGGGTTTTATTACTGAATTTGATACAAAAAAAGTTCAAACCAAGTGAAGGGACCCCTTAATATAAATAAGAAGTCAGGAGAAGGCAGGGAGACAGTTGTTCTATCAAGTACTGGGACTTCCAGAGTTTCAGAGCCACTCAGAACCCAGGCAGTCAAGTGGCAGCCAGGACATTAGGAGGAAAGGTCTTCCTGAGCCCGGTGTCTGGTGTGTACTGAGCAGGGCTGTGCCTATGATGGCTTCTCAACAGCGTGTCAAGGGAACATGAGGCCAGCAGCTGGGAAGGAGTGTGAGTAATGGAAGAGAAATTCCTCAATTTCTGACCTCATTCAAATAAAATTTTCAAAAAGAAAATTAAAGCAGCTTACTTTATTATTGAAAAAAAAATGAACACAACTGGAAACCATGAAGTAAGACTAAGTTTCCATCAGAAATGTTTAATTAGAGCTTATATTTTATTTCCTCTAGTGCTTAGAATGCCAAATATTTTCCTGCTCTCAATTTATGTTCACTCACCATCCATAGAATGTGAAGATGAAGAGTCTGGCTACAGAGTACAGCGCATGACATAATGGGTCACCTTCAGGAAGCTTCTGTTTAATTTCTATATAAAGGAATCAGACCTCAAGGAAAACTAAAGGAATCTTAGTCTTAACAACACATGAGACATAATGAGTCAGTAGTCAGCTAATAGATCTGGAATAAATTCTTAGGATTAACGTCCCCACACAGTCTGTCTTCATACTTTCTCCATCAGCCCCTATTCTCTTCAGAGAGGAGGCTATTGGCTTCAAGGATGCAATGAAATCATTATAAACAAGAAGTAATGGTACGTAGTACAAAGGGCATTTATAGTGAGTATCATTTTGTCTGCTCCTCTTTCTTTCGGGAGCTATTTCTTTATATCTTGTGGTTCTAGAAGAGCTTGACAATTATAATATTCCACCCTCCTAGCCCTAAGTATTGATTCAGCCTATGACCCAAATGAGGCCATTTAGAATATTTCTCTAGGATTTCTAAAATTAGAGCTGCAATGTTGTGTGAGTTTGGGGCGAGGGGGAGGGTACTCACCTTATTAAAGATAGTGCTATAGAATTAAGAAATATAGTGTAAATTGTATATTTACTATATGTTTCACAGGAGAAAATTGTTGCGAAGTACAGAGTTCATGGTTGGATTTCATAGGACTTGAATTTTAATTCAGGTGCTGGTCCTTACAAACTGTGCAACCTTAGCAAATTACTAACTTCTCTTAACCTCAGCTTCTTCATCCATAAAATTGGGGATTTACAAGGTAACATTTTGAGATATAGACCTAGGTTCCTGCTTTGTCCCCTGTGGCCATATTTTGTTATTCTTCCCTTTGAGAAGTTGAACTCATTTCTCCTCCCTTGAATCCCTAGCAGCTTTAAGCAATAGATCTTGGTAGAATTGATACCAACCAGTTCTTGGCCTAGACTTTACAATGACTGGCAGCTTCTGCTTGTCTCTCTTTTTAAATTTTTAAAATATTTTATTTTAACGATGTAGGGTACAATTCAGGATTAGGTATATACGTGGACATTGAACAGGTAAAGTTTGGGCCTCCCTTTAGTCCTCACTTTGCTTGGTTTGAAATCAGGTACCTTTATTGATGTTGTGCACCCTCTCTCCCAGTCCGGCAATAACCTGCTACTGCCAATTCCTTTCTTATAGTATTATGGTAAATGTTCAGGGTCCACTTATGAGTGAGAGCATGTGGCACTTCGTTCTTTATTTCTGTGATAGATCACTGAGTATTATAGACTCTGAATCCATCCAAGTTGCTGCAAAGTCCATATGTTTGTCTGCTTGGTCTCTTTTTTTTTTTTTTTTTTTGAGTGGGAGTCTCACTCTGTCACCCAGACTGGAGTGCAGTAGCTGCTTCCGGTCACCGCAGCCTCGACCTGCTGGGCTCCAGTGATCCTTCCATCTCAGCCTTCCAAGTAGCTGGAACTACAGGCGCGCGCTTACCACACTCGGCTAATTTTTTGATTTATTGTAGAGATGAGGTCTCACCAAGTTGCCCAGGTGAGTCTCGAACCCACAGGCTCAGGCAATCCACTCACCTCAGCCTCCCAAAGTATGGGATTACAGGCTGAGCCACCGAGCCCAGCTTGCTTGGTCTCTTAAAAGCTAGCTTCCCTGTGAGAAGTTTGGCTACCCGGAGACCACCATGCTGGGGGAAGTTCAAGTCACATGACGAGACCCAGAGGATGAAACACCATGGAGAGAGATGGAAAGAGAGGAGGAAAGACAACATAGAGTACCAGGGTTCCAAAGATGCCACTGAAGAAGCACCCTGAAGCCCTGGGCATCACAGTTGACACTATATATGGATATATGGATCCAAAACAAACTGTGTAGCCAAGACCATCCTAAATTTCCGGTCCACAAACCCATGAGGTGTGACACAATGGTTATTTTAAGTTAACGAGTTTTGGGGTAGTATGTTATGCTGTCATAAATAATAGCAACACCTTGTAGGTTCTCTACGGCTGTATAATGAATCACCCTAATCTTAGTGTATAAAAACAACAGCAATTATTTATCTCTTGTCATTCTGGAGGTTGACTGGGCTCAGCTGGGTGGTTCTCACTTATGGCCTCTCTTGCAGCTGCAGTCAGAAGGTGACTAACTACTGAAGTCACCTTGAAGCCTTCCTCAGTCTCATGACTGGTGGTCATTGTTGCCTTTTAGATAGGAACTCCTCTGGGGCTCTGCTTGAAACACCTTCAGAAGGCCTCTCCACATGGCCTGGGCTACCTCCCAGCATGGCCACCAGGTTCCAAGCACAGTCATCCCAAAGAGCAGGCAGAAGGACATGGCAGTTGTAAAACCTAGTCTTGGAAGTCACAGAGCATCACATCCATCATAATTTGCTGATCAAGCAACCACAAAGATCCATCCAGAATCTAGAGAAAGGGACATCAATCCCACTGATATCCTAAGTGGGAGGGATACCAATCTCACACTGCAAGAAAAACATGTGAGATGGAAGATATGGCAGTAGCCAACTTTGGAAAATGTGCCACATACATCCTGCTCTACCTTCTTAGTCCTTGTTTCCTCAACATGGGGCAGGAATGCAAGAGAGAAAGGAAAGAATCAGCGTATGAGAACTGAGTTTCAAAATAGACTTGAAAGTCCATGGCAGAGAGAATAGCCTGAAGAAGAAAATTATGAGCCTCACAAGTCTGATTTTTCAAGTATCAAAATCTTATGATTTTTCAAAGACAGAACCTAGATGAGGTGCAGTGGCTCATGTCTGTAATCCCAGCCTTTGGGAAGCTGAGGTGAGAGGACTGCTTGAGCCTAGAAGTTCAGGACCAGCCTAGGCAACACAGTGGGACCTCATTTCCACAAAAATAAAAAATGTAGCTGGGTGTGGCATGTGCCTATAGTCCCAGCTACTCTGGAGACGGAAGGATCACCTAAGCCCAGGTCAAAGCTGTGGTGAGCTTTGTGCCACGGGTCAGCCTGGGTGATAGAGTGAGACCCTGACTTAAAAACCAAAACAAGACAAAACAAAAAGACCCAGAACCTAAAGTTTATGCTACGAACCGCAGGCCTATATGACTGGTTGGAGACCATGGAATTAGGAACTGGTGAACATTCCTGAAAAGGGACTCTCCTCTCTCCTATCCCCAGCCACACCCCAAGTCAGCTTGGGAATTGGAGAGTAGAGGGAACCTGTCTGCTTCATATCTGGAACCCAGAGGCATGCCAAGGCCATTCAGAAGTTGTCTAGTCACCACAGCACAGGAACAGCAGCATACAGATACAGATGGAGGGTTTAGGGCAACACCAATTTTTCTAGATTTGCCAAAAATTTCTGGGGAGGGTGGAAGAACAAATCTGACCCCCTGTTGTAGTCACAGAAACATCAGAACAGAAAAGGCCTCTGTAGACTGTGCCTGTTTTCTGTGGGGGAGAGTTGCCATGGAAAAAAAAAAAAAAAAAAAAAAAAAAAAACCCACAAAAAACCCCAAATCTCCATTCAGGTTTCTAGAAGCAGCTTGTGAAAATGTGAGCCTGTAGTGTGGTGTCTATATTCATCACTGCATTCTCTCACTTACTGAATAAGCAGGTCAGAGGCAGAAGCAGAAATTAGGTTGCTGCCATTGGTTTGGACAATATGGGGGGGAGCCCCCAAAAAGCTGGAATTTACCTATTAAAAGTGTACTTATTCTCACATGTTTAAACTTTAGTCACCTTCAAAGTACTCTCCACGTTCAAACCAGTTTTTGAACGTGTCAATTTTGATGCCTTTTAGAGTTTCTGCCATTTTATGTTTCACGTCTTCCACATTGGTAAAATGTCTTCATCTGAGGATTTTCATCCGGGGAAACAAGCAAACAAACAAACAAAAAGTCACTGGGGTGATATAAGGTGAACAGGGAGTGAGGAACAGAGGTTATGTTGTTTTTGATCAAAAACTGCTGAACACTCAGCATGGTGTGGGCAGGTACTCTTGTAAATCACCCATCATGAAATGGGCAAACCCATTGAAAGACCCTCAAAAAAAAAAAAAAAATCACTTAAGCTGAAAGCAACCTCTCACAACAACATTAGCTGGTACACTGATGCCAGTGGGTTCCCAGAACACTTACCTAGTGGGGAAAGCCTTTACTACAAGCAGCCCACCCTCCAAAAATTAATTCTGTTTTTTTTTTTGGTCCCCCCTTGTACACAGTACATTAATGAGGAAGGGTCTCCCCTACTTGTCTCCCTTTCCAAATCTCCTGCATGAGCTGAAATTGTAACCAGCACGCAGGTTTGAATCCTTGGAACCTTTTTTCCTTCCCTCCTCATCCGTCTTTCTGATTTGCTCATCATACCTGTTCATTTCACAATGGGCCACGGACATATGTCCCTCCTGTTCTGCTCCCATTCTCTATGCCTTACTTTCCTTCTCATGCCAACTTCATGCGTCTCTCTGGAGAGGTTTCCTTGCCTCTCAATGAATCTGACATTTCACCACTAGTTCTATCTTCCCACCTTTCTTTTTTAAAAGTCCTCAGTGGTTCCCTACCACTTTCAAGATAAAAATCACAAGTTTTATTTTTGGCAATCGTGGCCCTATACAATCTAACTACCTCGAAATGTGTCCCCTATGATGTATAGTAAGAACAGGAATTAATTTGGTTACCCCTTAACCTGGAATGTTAGTTGTGCTACCTAGTAGCAGCATGAGCAAAGCTTCCTCTATACTTGATAAGCAAAGAGAAGAGTCTGTAAGCTCTCCTATTTTGATTCCTTCACAAATTCTCATGTAGAAATGGATTCTTTCATGTGGTAATTCTATTGGACTCTATTCAGTGAGACTGCTAGACTTCAAAGTTACCACTTGAAAATAGCTCCTTTGGGAGGCTGAGGTGAGTGGATTGCCTGAGCCCACGGGTTCGAGACCTGCCTGGGCAGCGAGACCTCATCTCTACAATAAATCAAAAACTCAGCTGGGCGTGGTAGCGCATGCCTGTAATTCTGGCTACTTGGAAGGCTGAGGCGGAAGGATCGCCGGAGCCCAGCAGGTGAGGCTGTGGTGGCCGGGAGCGGCCACTGCACTCCAGTCTGGGTGACAGAGTGAGACTCCAACTCAAAAAAAAAAAAGAAAAGAAAAAAAAAGGAAAATAATTTCCACTTGCTTCATCAAAAAGCAAGGATGAAGATAGCAGTGTAGTCAAATGAATGATGATGATGTAAATGTCACAATATCTGAGTTGTCACCTCCGTCCCTGTCCTCCCAGGATGAGAAAGACAATCAAGCTGGGAACATTCAGCTACAACTGTCCCATCTTGACAACTGCTTTGATTATAATTGGATTACATCATTAAAGTCAGAATCACAATGTTTTCAGCACATCAAAATATCAGCTTAAAAATTCATAGGGAATTGTTGGTTGGAAAAAATAGAGTTCTAGCATCACTATTTCCCACGATGGTTAGAACATTCAAAGTTTTGCAGAGGGGAAGTTCTGAGGCTGGATAACAAGTTTCCAGAAAAGTTTCTTTGGCCAGTCACATTTGGAATCAACCAGCTGAGCAGCAGCCTCACATTCTGCATGGAAATCACTTGACTATGGGTAAAGTAAATCATTTCACAAGTGGCCTCCTGCCACATTCACGGCTCTTGAGAAGAGTTCCCGAGCCTGGACACAGTGCACAGAGCCAATAGATTCCACGGCAGTTATGAAACAGCTGCAAACCCATGCTTATGTCATGCATTGTACAAACATTTGATCAAGAGCAGAAATATGGTTTTGCTGGTGCTAATCAAGGTGAGAAGCTGGATTTCACTAAAAGACTTAAGAATTCCCTAATGTGTCCTAGTTGTGTAATTTTAAAATTTAAAATAAACCTGTATTACTTTTCATATTTTATTTTCCCCCCTCCAAGCAAAAGAATCATTCATACCTATCCTTTAAGTTCATCATTGTAGCTATTTACACACAGGGAGAAAAAAGCAACAAGCTAAAACAAAGAACACTCGTCCACTTAGAGCTTCTTAACACTGATTTTATCTGACAAGAAAGAATGCCCTATAGCAATGAGAGATGCTGCCATCCTTAATATTGCCTGTGGTATAAAGAAATAGACTAAATTTATTGAAAAGATCTTGTTTCTGATTCCCCTTGAATATCAGTCAGGCAAAGGTAAGAGACTTTTTTTTTTTTTTTTTTGCATGTTTATAATTCTCTCCAAAACAGAAAATGAAGGGTAAATGAAATTTTGGCTCCTGTGCTGCAGATACTCAGTAAATTTTACTAATCTTGAGAGTCTTGTTTCCATTTATTCAAGAAAAGCAAGTTATACAGTTATCAGTAGAATTTAATATGTTTATTTGTACAAAATGCTTTGTTCTACTACTTTGGTCCTCAGAAAACAGTATTTACAGTCAAAGGCTTCCAGCAAATATTGCAATGAATACTCCACAAGTAAAGGATGATGTCGGAGTGGGAATGAAAAGGAGAGGTACACAGATAGTTTTTAATTGGCAAAGGGCTTGGAAAAGATCTCTTTTCTTCTCGGTTCCAAGACAGGAGTTTAAAAACCATTAGGAAACAGGATTCAGACTGGAAGATGCTAAAAATCCAAGCTCCAAGCTCATGGTACCAGAGTCAGATAGAAACTCACTGAAAACTCAACAAATATCCATAGCCCTGTGACTCTGAGTGCTTTTTATTTGTTTTGTTTTTGACATAGATTCTCACTTTGTTGTCCAGGCTGAAGTGCAATGGTACGATCATAGCTCACTGCAGCTTTCAGCTCCTGGGTTAAAGGGATCCTCCTGCCTCAGCCTTCTGAGCAGCTGGGACTACAGGCATGTGCCACCTTGTATAGCTAACTTTTACAATTTTTTTTAAAAGACATGGGGTCTCACTTTGTTGTCCAGACTGGTCTTGAACTCTTGGCTTCAACTATCCTCCACCCTTGGCCTCCCAGTGTTAGGATTGCAGACATGAGCCACTGTGCCCAGCTATGAATGCTTCTAATGCACTAAAACCTGGGCACTTTCTCCCTGCTACAAATCGAATCATTGAAGGATACCTGATAGAGCTAGTATACACTGCTAGCCTGAAACATTACTGCTTTGTTATGTGAACGTTTTGACCAAAATGTTATGACCAAATAATGTTAACATTATTTAACTTGCTCTTTACTCTGGCCTGTGGTGACTCTTTAGTGTAGTGTATTTGACATTTATGGATAAAAAACATGTTTGAGTTATCATATTTTATAACAAACATTTGAGAATATTACAAATATTGTCTAGTGAAATGGCTATATTTTGACTTCGCAGCCATCCTGGAGATATACTGCTGGATAAAAAATAGCACGGCATAAATACATTTAAAAATAGGTATATTATTCTAGATATCATTCTGTCAGTGGTTTCAGTTTAGATTACCTCTTCAATGAGCCTAAACGTTTTATTTTATTTATTTATTTAGGAGATAGGGTCTCGTTCTGTTACCCAGGCTGGAATGCAATGGCAAGAGCATAGCTCATTGTAACCTCAAACTCCTGGGCACAAGCAATCCCCCCATCTCATTCTCCTGAGTAGCTGGGACTATTAGGCATGTGCTACCATGCCCAGTTAATTTTAAAAAAAAATTTTGTAGAGACAAGTTCTCACTATGTTGACTAGGCTCGTATTCCTCCTATGTAGGCCTCCAAAAGTGCTGGGATTATAGGCATGAGCCACAGTACCCAGCCTAAAAATATTATTCATCTTTACTTTTCTTTCTTCTTTCCTTCCTTCCTTTCCATCTTTCTTTTTCTTTCTTTCTCTCTCTCTCTCTCTCTCTTTCTTTCCTTCCTTCCTTCTTTCTCTTTCTTTCTTTCCTTCCTTCCTTCCCTTCCTCCTTCTAAAAACCCCTGTCTTATTCAGATATCTACCCACTCACCAAATCTTATTCATCAATTCTTCTCTAACTGCCTCTGCCATCTTTTCCTTTTCACCAGATTCATATTACCTGAAATGTAGACAAGTGCAATAACTGCCAAGAGTCTCTCTACCTCTTCCTTCTATGCATATATATAAACAATTTTTTTGTGTAATTTATACAAGTTATGAGCACCTGTTAAAACACCAAGGAACAGAATGTATGAGGGGGGACTTGGAATTTATTTATTGAAAAATGTGTATTTATTCTTACATATTTAAACTTCAGTCACCTTCAAAGTGCTATGCATTTGATGCAATACACCTACCGAGGTGCTTTTTCCATTGCTCAAAACAGTTTTTGAACGAGTCAATTTTGATGCCTTTTAAGTGCTTCTGCTGTTTTTTGTTTTACCTCTTCCACACTGGCAAAATGTTTCCCTTTGAGGATTTTTTTCATCCAGGGAAACAAAAAAAGTCGTTTGAGGAGAGATTAGGTGAATAGGGAGGGTGGGACATGGAGGTCATGAGTTTTGGTCAAAAACTGATGAACACTTAGTGTGGTATGGGCAGGTGCACTCATAAATCACCCATCATGAAATAGGCAAAGGCGTTGAAAGAGTCTCCAAAAAATTCACTGAAGCCGAATGCAGCCTCTTACAACAGCACTAGCTGGTACACTGATACTGATGGGTTACTAGAACACTTACCTAGTGGGGGAAGCCTGTACTGCAAGGGGCCTGCCCCCCAAATGATAATTCATTTTTTTTAGTTCCCCTCAAATAATATGAAAATTAAACATTTTTCTTGCTACTATCCTTTACCCCAGTCCCATTTTCAAGAATTAATGGTTTTTAACTATTTCTAGTTTTAGTTCTGAGGTTACAATTATCACTCTAAAAATTCATATTATATTCTTGGTTTATCAGCATAGTATCTATTTTCTACTATGAAAGAAATTCATAATACCTCTGTTACACAAATGTCTATTACTTCTCACCTCTCAATTTTACTGGTAATATTTTTAGTTCTTCTAGTGGTTACCTTTTTAAAAATTCGATTTATTGACTTATAAAAAGTACCTATTGACTCTCCATTATGTTTTGTTGCAGCCTTTTCTCTTTTAATTTGTGTGGTTTTACCATCATGCCTCTTTCATAAAAATGATTCACATGTTCAAAATGTTCTATGACTACAGTTGTATTCCCAGTTTTGACTATAGATTGCTTCTAAGCTTGAAATCTAGTAAATAGCATTTACTATTATGTAATTTTTTATCCTCTCTAGAATCAAGTGGTATTATCTTTGATAGAGAAGGCAATATAATCCTCTCACCAAATCTTGCAATCAGAAGAATGTTCTAATGAAAACATCAAAGTCAAGTGTTTTTTTCCACATGGCATTAATTGTTCAAAATCATATGTCATTTTAAGATTAAACTTCAATCTTGAAAGATACATTTGTTGTTTGTTTTTCCTGAATCTTTTAACTATTTTTTATTGACAGAAGAAACCTATACCATTATCTTATGATAAAAAAGTTTTATCATGAGTTTCTAGGTCTAGATTTATATACTAGGTTCTGATTTTTTTCTTCAAGACATTCTTCATGGAACCTACCACATAATCTGGACTAATTGCTTTGATATTACTGCCAGCATCCTGGTATTTCTTATAACTGTATTCTTCAATTAGTTCATAGTTTTTTGAATGCTATGTTATTCTTTATTTTTCTTTTTACTCTGTTCCAGTACATCTAAAAATTATTGTTTGAGAGGTAAGGTTGTCAAACATTTTCACATCAGAAATTATCTATTTGTTTTCATACTTTATTGATAGTTGATCTGGGTTTAAACCTATGGTTCCAAATCATTTTCCTCAGAACTTGGAAAGCATGGTTCCACTGTCTCTGAGTCTGCAGCATTGCATCTTGAAGTTCATGCCATTCAGGTGATCTTTTCTGAGAGTACTCTTCTACCGGTCTAATCCTCTACCCCAGAAACTTTAAGATCTCTTTTATTCTGAGATTTTATGAGCGTGGGTCTGGGTTTGGGTTTTGTAATTAATTCTGCTCAACATTCAGTAGCCTCTTTAAATCTGAGCCTTTATGCCTTTACTTGTCTTCAGTGTCTTTTTCTTTTAAAGTCTCTTCTTAAAGAATGTGGAAGTTCTAGGTCATCCTTCCACATCTCTAATACTTTTTTTATATTTTTGATCTTTTGCTTTATAAACTGTACTACTCTTTAGCTGCACTTAGTAAATCCTACTGATTTTAATTTTATTTTTATTTTTGACTTAACAGAAATTTATTATTTAGAGTTCTGGAGGATGAGAAGCCCAAGATTATGGTGCTAATGCAATTTGATTTAGTTTCTGGTGAGGGCTCTTTTTCTTACAGAGAGAGAGAGAGAGAGAGGAGAGGAGAGGAGAGGAGAGGAGAGGAGAAGAGAGACCTACTGATTTTTAATGTGATAATTTTTAATTTGCACTTTCTGACTTTTTAAAAATCCATAGCAACTCTTTTACTATGGGGAGACATGGGGGCTTAAATACAATACTTTTTGTCTGTTTAAGGATACTTATTAATTTTTAAAAACTTACTTCTCTGAATTATTTCATCTAGATTAGTTGTTCTTTTTTTTTCATATTTGCTCTTCTTTATTTAGCTGGCAATATAATCTTATCTTCTTTCTATCTTCCAGAAGTTTATCAACTTCTGATCCCCATTCATGTTTCTAAAACTGCCATGGATTTGCTCTTCTTTTTAAATTTTATTATTTCAACTGAAGAACTGGAGAGAAGGGAAGTAAGACTGTGTTTAGACTACCATTGTAAAACTCATTAATTTTTCTGTAGTATACGTACATCATGTTTAATATTTACTCCATCGTCTAAAATATAAAATTTAAATAACAGTCTGGTATTTGGAACTGTATTCTTACCACAGAATCTAAAAATCATTTTATTTAAACAAAATTAAGTTTTAAAATCAAATGCTTCATGTTTTGATATTTTACTATACAATGAAAATATCACATTTTGAATGGATGCAGCCTTTTAAATAAAGTAGTATTCTTGAGTTAGGCAATTTTTATTTTATATTTTAGGAGATATGTTTTCTTGAGCAGGAGGCAAGAGTGGTTGGGTATTCTCATTCCAAGACGTGTTTATAGAAATAGGCTGCTCCTTTGGCTAGGCACAATGGCTCATGCCTGTAATCCCAGAGCTTTGGGAGGCCAGAGTGGGAGGATTGCTTGAGGCCAGGAGACTCAGATGAGCCTGGACAACATAGCAAGTCCCTGTTTTCTAAAAAAAAAATTTTTTTGTTTTTAAGAAATAGGCTGCTTCTGGTTGGAGGCATAATGCCATTACATAATGTTCCAAGCACTCAATCCATATTTTTTGATAAAGCAAAGAAAGCTTGTCTCCAAACCAAGCACTGGAAGAGGACGCTAGTGATTCAGACCAGCTTATAAACCAAAGTAATGTTGCTTGAGTGGCATTATCTCACACAGTTCCAAAACATCACTCATCATGGGCAAAATAAAGACATAAGAATTCCATGAGAGAAATTCTATGAAGCAGACATCAACTTTAGTCATTGCCCTGAAAAACTATCACTGAATAACAAATCAGGATCCAAAGCTGGATTTATAGTCCAGCTGGAAGATAAAATATTCCCATGACCTAGATCTAGTCCTCCAGGGAGGCACTCGGGGGCTTATTGTGACCTTTGCCATTCATGTTCCCTAGTGTAGTTTGATATTAACTTGATAATCTGTGGTTTATCTGAATTGTTTTCTTGAAGACTAAAGCCTGGCTAACTGTAGAGCAGAGACAAATACGTCACTGTGCACATTTTAAGCAGAATGATATTTGAGGTAGGGGGTGCTGAAAATCTGTGTCATCCACAGTACAAGTAGCCAGGCAACCTGTTACAAAGCTGGTTTTATAGACTACATAGAACTCAGAAGCATGTATTAAGTCCCTAACGTCTGGGGGGATAATTAAAATAGAAAGCATCATCCATTGCTCTTGAGAATATTATTATTTGGAAAGTAAAAATTATGCGTGTGATTTAAACATTTAAAAAAATCTGAGATAATATCCCATCAGGGATTCCATAGTCTAATAACAACCATATTAGATTCAGAGGGATGTGGGAACACACAGGTATGAGACTGATACTCCGGGATATTCTTTAACCAATTATGATCTATAGGCTTAAAAAAGACCAAAGTTAGCTTTGGAACAGATTCCATATGGCAAAAATGGCAGGTTGGATAGCAGTCTATCAATTCTATTCATGATTGAATATGTGTAGTAGCATGAAAAACTGCTAGATACAAAGAGAAGTAAAAAAGATATGCGCTACGGATATTTATTGCAGCACCTTTCACAATAGCAAAAACATGGACCCAACCATGCTGCCCATTGAAACTGGACTGGATAAAAATAATTTGGTACATACACACAATGGAATATTATGCAGCCATAAAGAAGGACAAACATATGGACTTTGTAGCAACTTGGATGGAGTTAGAGTCTATCATACTCAGTAATCTATCACAGAAACAAAGAACAGAGTACCACGTGTTCTCACTCATAAGCAGATCCTGAACATTTACCATAATACTATAAGAAAGGGATTGGCAATAGTGGGATACTGCTGGGGGGTGGGGGGAGGGGGAACACAATATCAATAAGCATACCTGATCTCAAACCAGGCAAAGTGGGAATCAAAGGGAGGCCCAAACTTTACCTGGACGATGTCCAATCCTGAATTGTACTCCACATCTTTAAAATAAAAAATAATAATAAAAATAAAAAATTAAAAGACTAAAAAAAGATGTGCCCTAAAATGTATAAACACTATATAATTTATATATATAATTATATATTATATATGTGTAATTTTAAATCTATAATTATATGAAATGTGTAAAATTATATAAGTGAGGACAAAAAAGTGATGCTAGGATTATAAATGATTTGCTTTCCATGATTTCTACATTATTTTTAATTATACAAATTTTATAAATATTATAAAAGTGTTAATAGAAGACACTATCACACGTAAGATATATTAAGAAGGCAGGCAGGGAGCAGCTGAACTCAGGGAGATGTTTGATAAAATAATTATAGATAACATATTCATCATAAAATATAAGTATATATAAATACTAAGTGACTTGAGATTTTTGTCTACATAATAACTAAAATGCTGGAATATGTCTTTGTTTCTGGAGTAGTTTTAATCAAATTATCAACTGAACATCTATGACATGGTCGTATTTCCATGAAGGAATAATATATAATCAACATAACTAGAGGGGAGGGGAGGAGTTATCTTCTGCAATAATTATAATTTAAAAAAAGAAATCATACACATAGAATTAAAATCATTTGCATCCCATTATTTCTGCCCTACTTCCAATTTTCCCCTGAAGGTTTTCTACTTCTTGGGTACTTCCAAGCACGGGTATCTAGCTGAGCATCCTACTTGTGGAGATAAGTTTGCCTTCACACTTGCTTGGGTTCTAATCTTGGCTTTATCACCTCGCAGCTACATGCCTTGAACAAGTTAGTAACCTCTCTAAAACTCAGTTTTCTCATTTAGAAAAAGCATAAACAAGTTTCACAAAGGGTATATAAGAATTCATGGTGCAACCTATATAAATTTGCTAGCAGTATGCCTGGTAGGCATCAAATAAAGTTTGTCCTTGCTTCCACAGTTTTTTCCTTTGTACACAGAACTCTGGTGTTCAGATATTAGACAGAGTTGAGCTAGAATGAAGGTGGATTACCTTGGCTGTAGGTAGTTTACACATCTTGCCTCTTCCCTCATACTCACTGGGACCAGAATCCCTAGGCCATCACCAAGTTGTTGATGATAGCAGAACTTGTTATTTTTAGTGACTCTCAGACCAGGAAAGTAAAGTCAGAAAGTGAAGGGTCATAGAAGAGACACATTTCCAGATTAGGGGTCTCAATATACACAAGCATTCCAGACCTCAGTCTGCAGACACCAGTAGCATTCTTTCCACATACTGCAGCCCACCTGTAAAGAAAATTTTGATATGTCGACTTCAAAGTCATTTTAATGACATTTTTGCTAGCAAAAATGAATATTATTTAAGTGGATCCTGGATTTCTGCAAAAGGCAGAAATCTATCTGGTGTATGGTGTGGCAAAGGTGTGCTAAGCTAGCAGCAGGTTTATTTCTATATGCAACAGAGTGGTTGCCTCTGGGGCCACAAGTACCCGGGACAGGGAATTACAAGTTTGTGAGAGGGGATGCCACACCATCAAACTACTCAATAGACTATTCAAAGCTTCACTCTGAATCAATCCAATCAATTGCTAATTACAGCTGGTCCCCAGCAATCTCTGAAGAGTTAGTTATAATCTCCATACAATATCAAACCAAACAACTTGCAACTCTTAAACCAGTCATTTGGCTCTCACAACATTTTAAAACAAATGAATAAAGCACCAGCTCATTTAAAAATAAACGTTATTAACCTCATGATCAATTTTCAAATTTTCAACCTTCTGAAGAATAATTGTCATCTGCCAGGTGGATTGCTGAGCTGGAATGGGGGTGGGGAGAACAATACTGCCTAGGAGACCAGGGCAACTATACAATCTTGGGCCTCCAGACCCAAGCGGGTCTCCCGCTTCCAGATCTTCCTTCTTCCCTGGTCAGCGCCTTGTCATTATTCATAAACTAGACATTTCAATCTCTGACCCCTACCCACTTCACCTCCCTCAGCAGATAGCCTCACCTCTGACTTTATGGAAAGTATTGAAGCCATGAGACCAGAACTTAAGTTCTCTGCTCCCAGACCCGCACATTTACCCAAAAGATAGCCATCCTATGCTGACTCCTGCTTGTTGCAGAGAAGAGCCGTGTCCCCACCGCTTGCCTCCTGCCTTCTCAAAGCCCTGGTCTATCACTTTCTGCTGGCCCCTCACAAGTCCCTTCTTCTGGCTCCTTCCCAGCAGCATTTGCAAAATTCCAGTCTCCTCTACCTTAAATTCACTCTTCTCCCTCGCAGATCTCTTTGTCTTTATAGCCAAACATCTTAAGGGTTCTCTAAACCTACCCTCTCCACTTCTCAATTTCTCTCTCAGTCCTCAACTTCCTACATCTGGCACCTACTTCCAACATACCACAGAAATTATCCTCACCAAGGTCACTAAAAACCTCTTTGATGCTAAATCAATAGGAATTTTTAGTCTTTTCTTGTTGTTGTGGTTGTTGGGTCTCTCTTTGTTGCCCAGGCTGGACTGCAATGGCACCATCACAGCTCACCGCAACCTCGACCTCTTGGGCTCAGGAGATCCTTCCACCTCAGCCTCTTGAGTAGCTGGGCCTACAGGCATGTACCACCACACCCAGCTAATTTAAAAAGTTTTCTGTAGTGACAGAGTCTTGCTGTGTTGTCTAGGCTGGTGTTGAACTCCTGGGCTCAAGCAACCCTCTCACCTCAGCCTCCCAATTGCTAGGATTATAGGTATAAGCCACCATGCCCGATCTTTAGTCATTATTTTTACTAGCTCTGTGAAGTATTTGGGCTTACCAATTCTTTGCTCATTCTTGAAAAGCTATTTTCCCTTGGTTTCCATGATATCATGCTCAACTGGCCTTTCTTCTGTAATTTCTGGCTAATCGTTACCAGTCTCTTTCTCCCAGCCTGCCTCAAATTGTGGCAAAATACATATAATCACATTAAAATTATATACAATTACATTAAAATTTGCCATTTGAACCATTTTTAAGTGTACAGTTTGGTAGCATAAGTACATTCCAATTGTTGGTCAACCATCACCATCATCCATCTCTAGAACTTTTTCATTTTCCTACACTGAAACTCTGTACCCATTAAACATGAATTCTCCACTCTCCCCTCCCTCAGGCCCTGGCAACCACCACTCTACTCTCTGTCACTATGAATCTGACTCCTCTAGTTACCTCACATACGTGAAACCATAAGTGTTTGTCTTTTTATGACTCATTTATTTCATCCAGCAAAGTGGCCTCAAGAGTCATCCATGCTGTAGCATGTACCAGAATCTCCTTCCTTTTTAAGGTTGAATAATACTCCATTATATGCATATACCACATTTCGTTCACCCTTCAGTGGATACTTGGATTGCTTCTACCTTTTGGCTATTGTGAATAATGCAGCAATGCACATGAGCATACTCTCTTTTTCCTAACCTACCTTTTAAATATTGGTGATTTTCAAGGTTCTACTCTGGACTTACTTTTTGTTCCACACTCTCCTTGGGCAGTTTTGCCTACACTCATGACTTACTGCTTACATCCCAGTGACTTCTCAAAACCATACTTCCTTTTTTTCTCTTTTAGGGTTCAGATCTCAGATTTTTCTATACATCCCCTTGGATGTCATAAGCACCCTAAACTCAACATGTGCGGTTCTGAGCTTGTGATTCTCACCCTCACTTTTAAGCAATGTGTCCTATCTCAGTAAAACACACTAACCAAGCCCCCATTTACTCATGCTGGACACTGGGGCACCATCCCTACCAATTACAGCACTGCCACTGGGGGAGCTTGCAGGAAGCCTGCTGAACTCCATGGTCTCCAGGTAACTACTCACTTCTCAAAGGGGGTTCTTATGGATCCATGTGTGCTCCTGTGAAAGACCCCTGTCCATCACTTCCCTCTATGTAAATGGCAACTCCTCAAGCTGTATTCCATCACTCTGCTCCTCTTTTGTTTTTCTTCTCAGCACTGAGACAGCACTTAACAGAATGCAAGCATTCAATATGCATTTGTTGAGTGAATGAATGACTCCTTGACCTCTCCCTTACCCAATCCTCTCTATTTTGCTGCCTAAATTATACTCAAATCCAACCACTTCCCTCTACCTCAGTTATCACCACTATAGCCAGATGCTCATTGTCTTTCTACTTCTGATCTTGTCCCCTCCTGATCCAGTCTCCACACAATGGCCAAAGTGACCATTCTAAGATATAAAGCTGGTGGGTTTTACTTCTCTGTCTAGAACACTTCAACATCCCTCAGGATATAGCCCAAAGCTCTTCCTTGGCCTTGCAAAGTCTTCCTGATCTGTGTCCAGCCCTGTCTTTTACTCTCTCCTCGATCCTCGATGTTGCAGCTCATTACTGAACTTCGAATTTCATTAATATGACATATGCTTCTCTTATTTCCCCTCCAGATCTTTGAAGCTGCTGCTGTTTCTACCCAATTTCCCCTTCTCTGAGGTTCCCCTCCCACAACACCTGGTTAGCTCCTCTTTTACCTTTAGGTCTCAGATCAGATGTCACTGAACTTGGAAACCTTGTCTGACCTCCGTGCACCAGTTTTGGCTTAGCTGTTGCTGCTAAGGGCTCCCATGGCTCCTTGTGTTTCTCTCACCTGGGAATGGAACTGCTTGCTTCTTTAACATTCTCTATGGCGGAAGGTAGGGCCAACAGGGCTGAGACCCTGCCGGTCTCACCTAAAATCTACCCTCTGCCCCCCGTAGACTGATGGCGGCATGGTAGATACTTAATGTATTATATTTAATACATAATTCTTTGGGGAAAAAAAA
Source organism: Carlito syrichta (assembly GCF_000164805.1). Classification (NCBI taxonomy): domain Eukaryota; kingdom Metazoa; phylum Chordata; class Mammalia; order Primates; family Tarsiidae; genus Carlito; species Carlito syrichta. Next base: position 882,174 of record NW_007009537.1, on the reverse strand, counting down.
AAACTTGGCCTGAGACATTTTAAACATTCAGAAAAGTAGAAAAAAATTTATAACATACATTCACATCTATATCCAGTAAGTAACATTTAGCCATATTTTCTTTATCCAAATCATCTACCACTCTATATTTATTTGACAAATTATTTTCAAGTAAATACACAGAGAAAATGAGTAAATTCTTAAGTCTTAACCAATGGGTCCACAGAACATGTAGAATAAACTACTGAAGAAAAGGAACCATGAAGAAAAACGTCATGCCTCTATGTAAGCATAGTTTGGAGAAATTAAGAAATGGGAATATAAATCTCTGCACCAAACATTTTATAAAAGTACGCTCACACCACCATTTAATTCTCATGAGTCTTACAAGGTAACCTGACTAATAAACAAAAGGAACCCTGTGGAGGATCTGTAGCTCTTGGGGGATGGGGGAAGAGGAAAGAAAATCAATATTTCAATATGTTCTGAGTATCCAACATGTATGTTACCTCTAACTAGCCTCACAACAAACCCAAGATGCATCATGAGTTTGCTATGAGGGCAAGCTATTTGTCCAGTGAGTAGCAGATGTAGGAATGTGCTCCAACTTTCCTTCTCTTTCCAACATTCATCTACTCATTATTATTTAAATTAAATTTTAAATTAAAAATCATAAATTTAAAATAATTTTGCTGTGGTCTGAGGTGGGTAAAACACATATTGCTTTTATGTGTACAAGGAATGCTTAGGCCAATCCTCTTTCTAGTTCTTAATGCCTATATGGTATAGGTGAAAAATTAGAGTGGGCAAAGGACAAAGAATCAGAAGCCAGGGTTCTGATGCCATGGTGATGTCACTATCTGACCCTAGACAAGTCACTCAAGAGTGAGTCAATCCTCATTCAAGAATGTCCATCTTTAAAATGAGAGTGTTGGATTAGATTATCATTGAGGTTCCTGCTAGCTGTTTTTAAAAACAAAAAACAAATGAAACTTGCAATTTGTAGTGATTTACTTCAGGTGTCAGCTGGTGAGGGCCAGGATGTAGGGCTTGGTGGTCCTGGGAGGCCTAGGCTCCGTGCATTCTCAGTAAATGTATTAAGGGGTGGGGGAAGGGACCTGTCAATGTAGGTCAGCTTTATCTGGAACATTGGCAAGTATAAAAGCAACTACAATAGCCTTCAACCTTCCAGAAGCAGAGCTCCCACAGATTCTGACACAATAACTGATGATGAAGATGGTGTCTTTCAAAAGAGGAGCCATGAAAGAGCCTCATTCCAAAGGAAACCCTGTCCATCCCTACCCCATGTACACTCTGCCAGACAAAGTAGCCTATTTATAATGATTTTTAAGAGACTCTGCTACACTAAATAGTATTATTTAGGAGGTCTTTCATGGTCACCTCTATATCCCTAGCTTTTAGCATATAACTTGGCACTGAGTTGCCAATCAGTGTTTATAGAACGGATGGCAAAATTAATCTTCCCTGAGTATCCCAAACAAGTTGACATTTATGGCTCAGCTCAGATGCCATCTCTGTCTACCTCTCCCCCAAACTCCAATTATATTGTAATTTTCCTGTGGGGTACCCCTCATTTTCTATATTCTAATTATTTATGTATACTTTAGCTCTCCACTAAAGTCAAACTCTCTGAGGCAAAAGCTATCTCTTACCATTGAAACTTTATAATACCTAGCCCATAGTAGGCACATAATAAATGTGGAATGAACATTTACATAAATGCTATTTTATATTCATATATATGTATATACACACACACATACTCCAAAGCAATTAGCACAGTGCTTTACATAGACATTCAATGACCATTATTGAATAAATTAAATGCTCCTTCTGTTAAAGTTGTGGTGAAGCTAATACCCTAAAACTGTTTGTAAATTATTCCAAATCTTTGTAAAAAATAGTAAACTAGGGTAGCCCCTTTGAGTCCCCTCCCATACTGGGCACTTCTCTGTTCTCTCAATAAATCTTGCTTTCTAAAAAAAAAAAAAAAATAGTAAACTAGATTAAAAGTCATAAAAATGGTCATATCCTTGACAAATAATCCCACTTCTGGGATTTTGACCTTAGGAAATAGATAAACTGACACAAATCAAACCAAACCAACCAAAACAATAACAATAAAGTTTGTATTTAAAATGTAGTCAGCTTTTCTTTGGTGGTAAAATATTAAAAAATTTTACGAATTAAAGTATATATTATGGCACATTGATACACTATATTATTCTACCATTTTCTAATGATAGTGCTAGTGACCTGGGAAAGATGCTTGTGGCTAATGCTAAGTAAAATAAAAACTTCACACCCATTATGATGTTATGATATCCACTGTGGAAACATAGGAATACTTGTGAGAAAAGCAAATATACAAAAACATAAAAAAAGTTACTTTGATATAGTGCTGTTGTGGGTGATTTTCTCTCAAAAGTTTTAAAAAAATTTATTACATTATTTTATAATAAAAAGTTGGTATAGTCAACATTAACTTTTCTTTAATGTGGCCATATTTCCCACAGGCAGTTAAGTGAAGACCAAAGCATAAAATTGAATTGCCTACTAACAAGCTATTGAATCAGTATTGAACTCTAGGACTCAGGTGATACCTGAATTATGTCATAAAGTGTAAAATATAGACATGTTGTGTTTGGTGCAGAAACAGACTTGGATGAGAAGCAAGACGCAGACCCAGCAAAGGACTATCAGGAACCAAGAAAACTAGGAATATTACTTTCCCTCCGTACCTGTACTCATGCTCAAATCCACTCATGCTCAAGTCCCAGAATTGGCCCACCAGCCTTGGGGATATGAAAAGTCACCTTTTGTATCCAGAAGGTTTGCATCCTGCAAATACTGTATTTTTGGCCCTCATTTTGTTGTATATGCAGATCCCTCAGATACAAAGGGTTGACTATATTAATTGTGGAAAATCCATGTATAAGGGGACCCACCCAGTTCCTACCGATGTTGTTCAAGGGTCAACTGTACTTGTCCCTGAGAGTGCTAAATAAATAAGGCTGCAAGCCAGAAGGGATCTGATGAGAAAGGAGATGAATAAACAAGGCTGTATCTTTGGTTCTCCACCATCTCCTACCCCCTTACCATCCAATATCTAACAGGGATGTGCAAAGGATGACCTGCGGGCCAAGTGTAGCCCACTGTCTGTTTTTGTAAATAAAGTTTTATTAAACACAGCCAAGTTCATTCATTTATGTATTATCTTTGGCTCTTTCCCCACTACAATGAGTTGAACAGTTATGATAGAGGTATTTATAATTTGCAAAAATTTACTATTTGGCTCTTTACAAAAAAGACGCATTTGTCCTGTATCCCCAGATATAAGGAAATTTTATATAAAGAGACACACTACTTAGATATTGGGACTGCTTTCCTATTACTTTTTCTTCAAATATACCAGTCTAGAATCATATAATCATATAATTCATCATCCAATCTGAGACACCTTTGAGGGTGAAAGGGGGTACCCACTAGACTATACTCCAGGACAACAGAAGTAAACCAGGATTGTCCCAGACAGATATATGGGGCCAATGTTAGAAGGGCTAGCAGTACAAGATCAGTTTCCAAAGGGCACTCATGGACTGTTCCTATATGTACACAGGCAGCTTAGGTGGCTTCTCAGTTCTTCCTAGTTTGATTGCCTTCCTCTGCCCTCTGTCCCAGCTCTGCTCTCGAGCTTGCCCTGGCCCCTGAAGACACCCTGAAGGCACCATACATGGTACCATACCTCTACTCACATTGAAGCAAAAGGGGACAAGTTTGCTCATCTCATTTAAATAAATGAATACACCTTAATTATTCCAAATTAATTTGGAATCAGAATTTTATATCTGCATATTTCACTTGGTTTACACCAGGCCACATCTTAGTATTCCATTTTTCTTTAGTAGAATAATTTAAAATTTATCTTCTCAAATAGTTTGTTTTTTAAAAAAATGGTCACCCATCATAGCATTTATCACAGTGATACCTCAAAAACAAATATGGCATATTATCCATTGATTTGAACTTTTAATACTCGCCAATACTGTTTGGAGAATTATTACTGATGAATAAGGCTTCTAATTTTATCATTCCAGAATTTAAAACAAAAGAAGAAAACACATATACCCACACATTGTTTTTTAAGTAAAAAATTTTGATGCTATGGGGAAAAAGGAGTAAAACAGAAGACGCTTAGAGCATCTTTGATGAAATCTAGGGTGTTATACTTTGTGACTATTCTCTGTGTGAACAGTAACAGCTCACAGCCTTGAAGCCTTTCTGAATGGCTTTCTAAATATTGCCATCTGGTGGAATTTCAGTTAATTGTCCCTTTGTTCTAGACAGCTCCTGGAGCCCTGAACCTTGAAGGCATTAGACAGAGAGAATTAGAGTACCAGTGGGACATAGCTGAAGGTCAAAATGATTGTTGCTTCAAGACAAATCCCACACTGAAAATAAGGAGGATTTCTAGGCTCTGCATCTCTGCCACTGGATCTCTTTCTGTCTTCGGTAAAGCAGACACGACAGTTGCATTGATTTTTAATAATACCAAATAAAAATCATCAATTCACAAAAAATTAGAAATGTCATGAGATCATTTGAGCACATCTTGATATTCTTCCTTACCACTTATCACCAATAAGATCTCCAAAATTAACCTTTAATAGGCTTGAGCACTTTTAGAGGAATTGCAAATAGCAAGCAGTTCATTAGCCCTTTGTACAATTGGGAAATGAAATATACCGGGGTGCCAAAAAAAAGTCATTTAAAGAGATGTTATCTATGTATGACTTTTCAAAGTTGAATTGAATCAAGGCAGCAATGTGTAGTATGAAGCTTGCTCAAAAGATGGCATTAATCAAATGAATGCTAGCATCACCACGCAACAGACAGGACAGTGAAAGAAAATGGTGGAAATACAGTTGTCACTCGAGGAGTGCAAGACCATTTGGAAGTGATATTTGAAATTTGAGAATGTTGTAAAAGTACAATGACAATGCAGGCATTGAATATGCAACAGAACCTCCAACATTTGTGATAAGCTTGAGATGCATGGTTCTGTGTGTGTGAGGTGGACAAGGGAAAATCTGGGGGGCCTCACATAGCAACAAGTCCTGCAGTAATTCGCCATTATCAGAAGTGTCTGGATGCTGATGGTAACCACTTTGAGCACCTCTTGTAATTGCAGAAATCAAATGTGATTTGTATTCATCTTTTGTTATTATTATATACTGAGTATTACAATTTGAATAGTTTTTTCCTTTCTTAAAATGTGTATACATTTTTGGCACCCTCTGTAGTTTGAAAAATAGTATTTTAATAAAGAATATTTATTCAAATATTGGTTTTAGTTGTATAGGGATTTTGAAAATAAACTTGTTACAAAGGCAGTAATACTACTCACCTTAATTTAGTCTGTAAACAAGGAGTCTTGAAACATAGTTTATATTTAAACCTTACCTTGAGCATCCAGGCTCTCTCCCTGGCTTTCTAAGTGAACTGTTCCTTTGGGAAATGGGACACTGGAATAGTAAAAATAGAAAAAAAGAAAAAGCACTTAATATGATAAAAACATGGGAGCAAAGAGTTATAGTATAGTTCATCAGGCATGACTAGCAATGGGGAAACAAATTAGAGAAAAAACACAGCATATATCCAAAGTCAGTTGATTTTTATCACATGAAAGTGATTTGTCAGCCAGACAACAATAGAATCATGCTCTTGATCTATTTTACTAGATCCATTCTTAGGTTGATTTATTAACCATCTGTGAAAATTGAGTATCATGTCAGTCCCATGAAAATAATTTTTCTTTTACCTTTTCCTTTCCCTGATAATCTGATGTGGTGGGAATCATATCAGCAGATAATTCCAAGAAGCAGTGCCTCTAGTGGGGTACCAAATGCCAACAGCAATTAAAGTACTGACTTCCTCAAACTTGAGTTTATTTGCAGGGTTTCTATCTAGTATCAGCACAGGCTTATTCTAGTCAGAAAGATTTATAAGCAACACCAGGAACAAATTTTGAAAAAAACACACCATCACACAGTAATTTACTTTCTTTATATGAATGATCTATTTCTTTTCAAAACAGACTTTAACTAAATGATAAAACAATGCACTGATGAGGACAGATCCTAATCTGGAGTCCGAGACATACATGAGCTCTAGGCTCTAAGGGTCAGATGTTGGGGGGATGGATGGTACCGGGGAGGTAGCTAAGGTTCAACCAGGTGCTGCTAAAAAATGACCTGACACACATCTATGCATGAGCCCTAACCCTCTTCACCACCACCTCAAGGCACAAACCTAGAAATAACCCCTTTCCCTCCTTCCACCTAATCCCACATTACTCTTCTGTGGTTTCTGTCTATGATCATTTCAGAAATGCCTTTGGTGTGTATTTAGTTTAAAATCACTTTCACAAAAATAAAAGATCTATGGCAGATCCAATACTATGTGATTAACCCCAGACATAGTTCTAGAGATGTCACTGGGAGAATTTTTAATTTTTTTTTAATAAAGAGGAAAGGGTAGGCATTTTCACTTTTTCTATAAGGGAAAAGAAGGTTTTTTTTGTTTGTTTGTTTTGAGTTGCAGTCTCACTCTGTCGCCCAGACTGGAGTGCAGTGGCCGCTCCCGGCCACTGCAGCCTCGACCTGCTGGGCTCCGGTGATCCTTCCGCCTCAGCCTTCCGAGTAGCCGGAATTACAGGCACGAGCCACTACGCCCGGCTGATTTTTGATTTTTATTGTAGAGATGAGGTCTCGCCAAGATGCTCAGGAGGGTCTTGAACCCGTGGGTTCAGGCAATCTACTCACCTCGAGTTTTTTTTTTTTTTAAGTCAAAATCAAAATGGTAAACATTGAGAGAATAAATGTAAAGGTGACAGCTGAATTGTTAATGTTATACTACCATATTTAATGAAGGAGCACAAAAGTAATTCATAAACTTCAGCTTGTTTAAAAATCAGAAAATTTAATATGAATGATGTCAAGAACTGAATTTGGTAAAGTGACTATAATTAAAATTTTTCCTTCAGGCCAAGTGCTGTGACTCATGCCTATAATCCCAGTACTTTGGGAAGCAGAGGCAAGAGGACTGCCTGAGCCCAGGGGTCAAGGCCAACCTAGGTAACATGAGTAGACCTCATCTCTACAATAAATAAAAAAATTTAGCCAGGTATGGTGGCATAAGCCTGTAGTTCCAGCTACTTGGAAGACTGAGGTGGAAGGATCACCTGAGCTCAGCAGGTCAAGAATGTAGTAGTCATGAGCATGCCATTATACTCCAGTCTGGGTGACAGAGTAAGACTCTGATTAAATAAATAAATAAGTAAACAAATATTTTTTTCTTCAGATAAAACAGGTAGAATTTATTTACATATTTTCTAGCAGAATTTACTTTTATGGGAATGTTATATCCTTCCATAATTTAGAGATAGTTGACAAACCTAAAAAATGAAATAAAAAAAAAATACTGGTTCACAACAATGCCCCTTCCTTCCTTCCTTCCTTCCTTCCTTCCTTCCTTCCTTCCTTCCTTCCTCCCTCCCTCCCTCCCTTCCTTTCTTCCTTCCTTCCCAGTCAGATCTCACTCTGCTGTCCAGGCTGGAGTGCAGTGGCATGATCACAGCTCACTGCAGCCTTGACCTCCAGGGCTCAGGCATTCATTCTGGCTTAGCCTTCTAAGTAACTGAGACTACAGGTGCGGGCCACCATGCCTGGAAATTTTTTTTTTTGTAGAGAGGAGATCTTGTTACGTTGTCTAGGCTGGTCTCAAGCTCCTGGGCTCAAGCAATGCTTCCACTTTGGCCTCCCAAGTGCTGGAATTACAGGTGTGAGCCACTCCACTCAGCCAGTTTCTATTAAGTCCTCCAATCTTCTAGAAATTTAATGAGATCAGAATAAAATCTTCATTTGTTTACTTTATTAACTAACACCCAGTAATTAAACAAGTATTGGCTATCAAGCTAGGAAGCATGAACGTAAGGTTTCTAGTTTATCTATACACCAGATAATTAGCACTTAGAAAATTCAGGATTGTCCACATACAATTGGCCTTTTTCTGTTTTCTGACAATAGCCTAGTGCTAATTTTTCAGCAGCTGCAATTAATCAGTTTTGAGTGGAATGAGATCATTTACTGAACATCTGATGCACCATCATTTTACATATGTTTATCTAATATAATCCTCAAAACCCATATTATTACAGACGAAGAAACTGAGGCTCACAATAGTGAAACAATTTGCCCTAATATCATGCAGATAGAAAGTGACAGATTTTAACTGAGCCTGACAGACTCTGTATCTCCTCTCTCTTTCATCTACACTATGACACTTTAAAAGCCAGTCCTCTGACATAGATTGGAAATACTTGGAGAGCTTTTGCTCCACTCCTATTATAAGTCGAAGACCTGGCCATTAATTAGTAACTGCTCAGTAAAGAACAGCCTTGCAAGAGTAGAATTCTAACCACTCTACACTAGCCTCTCTATGCCTTTGTTGGGGGGGGAGGTAGAGGTGAAACAACAATTTTCTCCTGTGGTATTTGGCAGGAGTAGAGTTGTTATCATCTGTATGCCTCATACTTTGTTTAAAAATTAACGCTGGCCTGGTGTGGTAGCTACTCCTGTAATCCCAGCAACCTGGGACACCAAGGCGGGAGGATCAGTTGAGCCCAGTAGTTCAAGACTAGCCTGGGCAACATAGCCAGACTTTGTCTTTGCAACAACTACAACAACAACAACAACAACAACAACAAAATAGCTGGGCATGGTAGGGCACCTGTAGTACCAGCTACTTGGGAGACTGAGGTGGAAGAATTGCTTGAGCCCAGGAGGTCAAGACTGTGATAAGCTGTGATTGTGCCACTGCACTTTAGCCTGGGTGACAGTGAGACTCCAACTCAAAAGAAAGAAAGAAAGAAGAAAACCCCCAAAATTTAAAATGGATCATGGCATAAATGCAAAACACAACTTTGTGGGTGGAGGGACAAGAGACAATCTTTAGGATCAGGGCCTGGCAAAGTTGTCTTAGCCTCTACACCAAAAATACAATCTGTAAGAGGAAAAACTGACAAATTGGACTTCACTAAAATTAAAAAACTTCACTAGGTAAATGAAAATTAAAACTACAATGAGACATCACTATGTACCTATCAGAATGGGTAAAACAAAAATAATGACAACACCAGATGCTGGTGAGAATTCGAAGGAACTAAATCATTCTTATGTTGCTTGTGAGAATGTAAAATGGTACAGTTACTCTGGAAAGCAGTTTGGTAGGTTTTTTTGAAAACGAAACATACAAGTGTCATGCAGTCCAGCAATTTTACTCTTTGGCATTTATTCCAGGAAAATTAAAACATATGTTTATGGCATCTTTAAATACAGTAGCCCCTAACTAGAAACAACCCAGGTGTCTTTCAACAGGTTAATGGTTAAACAAACTGTGGTACATACAAACTATGAAATACTATTTAGCAATAAAAAGGAACCAACCATTGATACAAGCAACAATCTGGATGAATCTCCAGAGAATTAAGCTGAGTGGAAAAGGTTCACTTCCAAAGGTAATATACTGTATGATGCCATTTTCTTACATTCTTGAATTGAGAAACCTATAGAAATGAAGCTCAGATTAGTGCTTGCCAGGGATTAAGGAGGAAGTTAGGGCTGGAAGGAAGTAAGTGTGGTTATAAAAGGACAACACAAATATTCTTGTGGTGATGGAAATGTTCTGAACTGTAATTGCATTAATGTCAATATCTACAGGTTTGCAAAATGTTACCATAAAAGACTGAATAAAAGATACATGGGATCTCTCTATACTATTTCTTACAACACGTTAATGTACAATTATCTCAAAGTAAAGTTTTAAAAAACCCCAGGAGATTGGACAGTAGCTAGAATTGAGCAAGAAGCCTCACTTTTATTTTCTTACCTTTTCAGACAGAAGCAAAAGTTCCAAGGCAGTGGGCAAGAATTTGCTCCATTTTGCACAGCTCCAAGAAAAAATAACACACTCACGATCTTAGCATTCAGAAACTTACTGCCAATGTGTTGCTGTCCAATCTTAGAATTTTCTCTGCTGTTATCTCCTTTCTATCCCCCTTTACCTTCCCAGTCCATTAAAATTCAAAATATTCAAAGCTAGAAGTGAGTTTGGAGTAGTAGTTTGATATACCCTGCAAGTCTGAGCTTACATCTTACATCCTCAAGTTCATACTATCCAGGAATTTCCAAAATGTTCCAATATTCCGACATCTTACTTGCACAGGAGTGACATTTTTCAAAATTTAATTTTTTTTTTTTTTAAGAGACAAGATCTTACTATGATGTGCAGGATGGAGCATGGTAGCTATTCACAGGTGTGATCACAACTCACTGCAGTCTCCCAACCACTGGCACCACGGGATTCTCCCACCCCAGCCTCTGAAGTAACTGGCACTACAGGCATGCACCACTGTGCCTGGTATGGAAGGGAATTTTATACTTTGTGTTTGTGTGTGTGTGTGTGTGTGTGTGTGTGTGTGTGTGTGTGTGTGTATGACAATACAGGTGTTTTGTGTTCCAGACTGGACCACACACTAAATAAGGATACACCCTTAATCACTAGCACACAAATAGAGGAGCTTGCAGTCTCCCTTCATATTAGAAAAGACCATGTTGACTTTTGTTCATTTTGAGGCCTAGGCAGCTCCTCAGAAATGAGCAGTCGTAAGCCAGCTGCTTTCTTTGGGTTTGTTGGTTTTGTTTTCATCAAAAAGAGCAAATATCTTTGTTAGGATAGGTGTCATGACTCTGTAACAAAGCATAGGCTCTGTTTCTTCAAAAGTCCATTTCCCCCATCCTCTAGAAACCTTAAATCCTCTGTCTTCGAACAAACCCAGACTTCTAGCATCCCCTGGCCAAGACCTAGCAGTGGAACGTCTATTCTAGCTAGAGAGTCCTCCTCTATTACCGCACCCCCCCCAAAAGACTGCTGCTTCTATGTCTGGCCATAAAACCACAGGAATGAATGATAACAATGGTTGTAAAAATATTTCAAATCACGTCATGCCATTGAAAGATTTTACCCTTTCTTCATGCTATGTGTGTAGCCAACGAGGCTTCCAATTAACACAAAGACACAAGGTTAAAGTATCCTCTCCACGAGAACATGGCATTACCACCTCCCCAGCTGTTCACAGCTTGTCCAAGAAGAGAATGCCACTGGGGCTGGAGCCCAGGAGTTGGCTGAGCTCTCTTTGGATTTTCAGAGTGAGCAGTAGCCTGAATTCCAAACTTCCCATGGCCACTTTGAGACACTGAATCGCTCCTGTTGTGGGTCACATTCTTTAATGCGGGAGGCCCACAGTTCTCCAGGAATAAAGCAGCTTGCAAGCATGACCAGGCAGTCATAGACCATTCATCCCAAGGCTGAGCTACTCCGTTTCAGCCTTCCAGATAGCCCTGCCTCCACCATGCCCCGCCTCTAGTGGTCTAGGTGGGGCTCAGGGCCTTCTCCAGGACCGGCGTGGGTGGGTGGGGTGGGCAGAGCCCCCCCCCACCTCAGGGTATGACTGCCAGGAATCACAGAGCTGAGGATATATCAAGGAAAACCAAATGAGAAAATCTGGCAAGTGAAGGAGGTCGAATTACACTGGATCTTGGCTATTTGGCCTGGTACATCTTCTCTTTAGGAAAGTCAGACTACCAAATGACCCATATTGTATATTTAAGGACTTAAAAAAATTATAGTGACTGATAAAGGGATTTTGCTGGTATACATTAAGAGTGGTAATGATGGCATAAACTTCTTATGGTTGTGTGATTTGGGTTTCTATAAAAATGAAGGATAATCCCCAGAAACTACCTAAAACAACAGCTATAATAAAGCAGAAATTCAGTTATTTTCATACAAATGTAGCCCGGCCTCCTCTTCTTGGAATTTTCATTTGTCCATCTGCTACTTTCTACGTAAACCAGAATTAAAATAAATTTTAAGAGTGCCCTTTCTATTTTAGAATAGAACACTTACAGTGCTAAATGTACAAAAGTAAAATTCTTTCAAAAATTACATGAGAAACTACATATAACAGTGCATTATAATTCAAAAACTTTTTTATAATCACATTATTTTCACTTATCTTTTATCCATTTTTAATTAGATCTCTTTGAAAATAGTGGAGTAGGTATAGAAGCTCCTTTCCTTATACATGTGATTGATAATGAAATGTGGCAGAATGCTTGTGACGTGGGAAGGTAGCAGAGAGAAAGGTCCAATTTCAGGTTCATTTTCAGAGCCCAGTGTCAAGTTTAGTGTTCAGGTCATAGTGGAAATGAAGGCCTTGCTTTCCATGCCTCCTGTCTTCATAGTCTACAATTTCTTTGATCATTCAAAGAAGGAAAACAGTAACTCATTCAAAGGGTAATGCATGAGAGCTAAGTAAGAATTCAATGATGGCAAGAGGGTTGTTAGAACACTAGGCATTAAGCGCTGCTATGATCTTTAAGTGTTGTGATCTGTGAAAATCTTTTCAAATTCTTAGTTAACATTTTTGGCCAAATCTGTTAAAAGTGTTGGTAAGTAGACTGAGCTTGTAGAGACATGTGGAAATGTCTGCATAGCCTCTGCCCATGAGCTTCCTGTTTGAGCCAATGTGTAGCCCCCAGAACGCTGATGTAACAACCAACAGCACTGCTCTTGGGGTCCCTGCTGTGGGGTCTGCCTTACTATGGAATCTACTTACAAAATCTACTTACAAAGGAATCTACTCACTATATCAGTAGCCAAATTCCTTGATGGGAAAATTCATGCTGAATTCACCCAACTGGGGAATATCCTAGTCAAGTAGTAGAAGAGAAGCCCCAACTACACTGTCAGGAATAAAACAACTATGGGGGAAGTCAATATATTATTGGAAATAAATCCAAGTAAAATACCCAACTTGAAAATATTTCTTAAAGGTTTTCCTCTCCATAATTACACATGTCAACAGTTGTTAATCTTGCAAAATTCCTTTACCTACATCATGTCACCCAGATCTTGAAATTGTCTTTTTATTTTTAAAATTTTTTTGAGTCCGTGTCTCATTCTGTCGCCCAGGCGGGAGTACAGTGGTAGGATCATGGCTCACCACAGCCTCAACCTCCTGGGCTCAGGAGATTTTTTGGTCTCAGCCTCCCAAGTAGCTGGGATTACAGGCACATGCCATCATGCCACCATATTTGGCTAATTTTTTAAAAAGTTTTTTAGAAATGAGTACTCACTATACTGTCCAGGCTGGTCTCGAACTCCTGGACTCAAGCAGTCCTTCCACGTTGGCCTTCCAAAGTGCTAGAATTATAGGCATGAGCCACTGTGCCTGGCAAAATTATAATTCTTTCATTACTTTTTCTGCTTCCCTTTTAGCTAGTTGTTTTTTCTCCCCTTTATGCTTTTTTCTCAAGATCTCTCATGTAGTACCAAGTTGCAGAACCAAACTTCTAATTGTGTTTCTCAAACTTTCGTTTTTTAAAGAGATTATCTCTCTCTCTCTCTCCCTCCCTACCTGCAAGGAGTCTTTCCCCTCCATTAAGATTGCTAAGGAATCCTTTAGAATCCCCTAAATGCTTCAGACAAAGATTTTGTCTGTACGAGTTGAACTTTGGAGACCACAGCTATTGCAGTATCCAATTTTCATCCCTGTTGAGAGTGCACGTTCTGACTCAGTTGAACAAATGTGTCACCAAGCATATCCTATGTGTCTGTGCCAAGAGGTAGGGATACAAAGATGAATAAGACGGGCCCCTGCCCTCCTACTTCAAAAGTTGTAAAACCATCCCCCTTTTATTTTTGCATAATCTCACGAGATAAAGAAGATTATTAATCCCACCCTTCAGGTTAAAAAAAAGGCTCAGGGAGCTTCGTTCTTGCACAAGATCACACGGCTAGAGATGAGATCCAAACACTGGTATTCTAATTCCAAATCATATGCTTTTCTCAGGATCCATTCTGGCCCATTCTGCTCTCTTCTCTTATATAGCAATCTTCCTTTATATGTTACTTTCAAACTCAATTTCATATATTTGAAGCCACAAGGCATCCAATTTTAATCTTTTTAAAACATTTTATATGAAGTTCCTATTCTTTCATTTGTTCAACATTGAGCATATATGAATAATAGCTACCAGCTACCACTAATGAGTGGCTCATAGGTATCAGGTGCTGTGCTAAGTATGTCACATGCATCAATTCACTTACTCTCCCGAACACCCCTAACCCTATGAGGGGTGCTGTTCTTTATTCTTGTCTCATAGATGCATGTATGGCAGCTTGTGGCAGGGCTGGGATTCAAACTCATGTTTGTGGCCAGGCATAGTGACTCAAGCCTGTAATCCCAGCAATTTGGGAAGCTGAGGCAGGAGGATTTCTTGAGCCTGGGAGTTCTAGACCAGATTGGGCAACATAGTAAAACCTCGTCTCCACACACAAAAAATGTAAATAAGCCAGCATGCACCTGTAGTCCCAGTTCCTCAGGAGGCTAAGGTGGAAGGATAGCCTGGGCCCAGGAGGTTGGTGCTGTGATGAGCTGTGATTGTGCCACTGCACTCCAGCCCGGATGACACAGTGAAACCCCGACTCCAAAAAGAAACACAAAAACAAACCCCAAAACATATTTGGTGTACTTTTAGGCTGGAGCTCTTGAGAACCATCTTATATACCTACTAGATGCCAAGCACTGTGCTAGGTGCTGGATCTCTAAGGTGAACAGTACACCTCATAGCCACCAAGGACTTCACAGTCCAGTTGGGTGACAGATGCACAAATTAATAATTGTATCATGGGGTTGTGGAGGCAATGATAGTGACAGCAAAAGTGGAAGAACCAAAGGGAAAAAATTTATGACTGATATTTGCTTGGTTAGCAGGTAGAGTTTGAGTCATTTGTTTTTCTCATTCTGAAGATCAGAGGGAGACAAGAATTTCACTTTTCAGACTCTGCTGTGGCGGGTGCTTTCCCAACTTTATGAATCACCTGGGAATTATGTTAAAATGCAGACTGTGATTCAGTAGATCTGGGGTGGGGTCTGAGAGTCTGTCTTTCTAGAAACTTCTAGGTGATGCTAATGCTGCTGCTCCGTGGACCACACCCTGAGTTGCAAGGCACACACTCTGCTTCAGGGTTCTTTCCAAAATCTGCCATGGTGGTGATCTAACATGCACTTGGTCCCATGGGCCATTCACTCACATGATCCCAATGGTAATAAATTAATTTATAGCTCAGAACTTGCTACCAAATGACGGACCAAAGCAAAATTAAGGAGAGAAAGTCCATCTTTGGGGCACACCCTTTTTTCTTGCTCCTCCTCTCCCTTTACATCTCTAACACCTCCCACCCCAACCCGTAATATACTCATCTAGTGCTCCAGGGCCTTAGAGATGTTCTCTCCTTTCCAAGACGATATGTACTTACTTAACGAAACTGTGCAAATGCATTAGAGAGTGTTTATAACAAAAATCTGTTATATTTTTCCTCTGCTGACCCAAACGGCTGTTTCTGGATTTTGTTACATGAGCACCCTCAATAAAGTCACTGAGTCAGCTGAAGTTGACTCACATATATCCAGGTGCTTGAGTGATGGGAAGATGCTTGGATGACCTTGTTCAAAATCAAGCAATGGACTAAAAACATTAAAATGTTGCATTACTGTTCCCACAACTATACAGTGTACTTTGGTCATCATTTTTGCCTACAAATTTCAGGTTCAAAGTGAAATGAGATTGCTTGCACTACTAACAACATTCCAGAACAGCTAATCATGTCCTTTCTCAGTTATGTCCCAAAATTGTGTCAACTAATTTTTTAAAACTCCATGCATCTTTCCATGGGAATCTGAAATAGTCGGAGGCTAAAATACTAGCATAATTCAATATATTCATGGGCTAAAGGGATCTGTGAGGGCTACCCTGATAATCCAACAATCACGTGAAGCCTGCCTGGTGTAAGGAACACTGGATTTAGAGTAAAATTCCTTGGGATTGAGGTTTTCTTAATTATGTGACTTTGGGCATGCCATTTAAACTCTGGACCCCAGTTTTTACAGTTTTCTGTAAAGTGCAGCTTCTTAGAGGGTTGTTGCTGTGTGCAAAAAGTATTTAGCGACTTTAAATTTCCATGTAAATGGAAAATGCTTATTAAGTTTATCATTATTATTACATAATTAAATTTGAACACATCTACTTGGGCAGCTAAATCTGACTATTATAGGATCAGAAAATATTAATATGGAATTGACTCTAGGGAAAACCAACAACTTAAACAGAATAGAAGGAAATACCTATCTTAAGGGATCTTGTAAATGGGGCTGTGATGAAAAGGGCTCCAGGGAATCCCTGGAGCAAGATCCTCACTGGCCTTTCTGACCCTGCTATGGCCTTTTTGGTTGCCTTTTCTGTAACACATGACCTTGGTGAGCCTCACAGTTCTACCACCATCTCTCTGATGTTGGCAGCCTGGGGGATGGTGGGAAGCAGCAAAAACCAGCAAACCAAACCAAAACTTTGACCACGAGTGGAACTTCCCCTGCTAGCTTTATGCTGAATGATAGCTCATAAGATTGTTGTAGGGATTACATGCTTTGTAGATATCACTTCCTTTAACACAGTGTTTAATATTCTTATTTTCTTCAAATTTTTTGGACTCTAGAGAAGATGCACTTCTGCCTTCTTGCCCCTGCCCAGCCCACGAGGTGCTTCCCTTATTGTTCCCCACAGGGACAGCTAATGCCTCCCCAGTCCTCCCCCTCAGAACAGTGTGCTGGAGGCCCAGGGAGAAGCTGAGATGACCTACCAAACACTGTCAAAAGCAAACAATGTGCTAAAAACGTGAAAACTTTGCAATGACTAAGTGGTTTTAGAAACTCCTCCCTCACCCAATAAAACCCCTCTATGCCTCTGTTTTTTCATCTTGAAAGTTATTAAATGAAATGGTCTCCAAAGTTGCCTGTGGCTCTAAAACACTATGATTCTACCTGACATAAATAAAGAAAAGCATATATTTTGGAAAGTTATGCACTGATTTTGTGAGATCTTCTCAGGACATTCTAACTGTGTTGGACATTCAAGTTGGAAGGAACACAACTAGCTTTGCTTTAGAGTGGGAAGGTGTTATGGAGTTGTGACTTTGAAGTCCAGAGTGCAGTGACACTGTAGCCCAGTCACGGGGAAGGCTTTTGCTCATCACAGACCCCTCCTTGGGCACCATTTGGCATGAATTTTAAGGTACCAGGGCCATACAAGCAGTAATGATTCTTATGTCTGGTCATAGCTCTTGACAAATGGCCTCCACAACCCCTAGTACAACTCAACTCTAGTCTTAAAAAGAGGAAACACTGGCCGGCTGCAGTGGCTCATGCCTGTAATCTCAGCACTTTGGGAGGCCGAGGCAAGAGGATTACCTAAGCTCAGGGGTTCGAGATCAACCTGGGCAACTTGATGAGAACTTGTCTCTACAATATATCAAAAAATAAGCTGGGCATGATAGTGCACACCTGTAGTCCTGGCTACTTGGAAGGCTGAGGCAGAAGGATCGCCTGAGCCCAGCAGGTGGAGGCTGCGGTGGCTGTGAGCATGCCACTGCACTCCAGCCTGGGTGACAGAGTGAGATTCCAACTAAAAAAAAAAAAAAAAAGAACCAAATGCACAGGGAAACGGGAGCTCAGGAAGTTTTCTGAGTGGATGCTTTTAAAAATGTGTCTGTACTGCAAGAAACCACACTGCTTTCATACTGTGAGGAGTTATAATGACATTCTCCATATGTTAAACGGACGTTCAGACTTATCACTACATCTGTCTATTCCAATTTAAAGTGTGCTAATGGACTATAATAACTACATTTTCCTGTTTAAAAAGGAACTTATGGATTCCCCAAAGGAAAAAATATATAGCTCCCCCTCCATTTTTGCTACATTTCATTAAGAAAAGTGAATTAACAGCCACCTTTCAGAGCATTGGAGTGTTTTGTGAAGAGAGGATAGGTAAAGGTGTGTATAATACTCTCATTTTACTGATGAGACTGGAGGTCACAAGTGTGAATTAAGTTGGTTTAGACTATAAGCACAGCTGGGACAAGAACCCAGGTCTCTTGATAATCAGTTCAAATAGATTTATTGTTAGCATAATAAAAAACAAGAATGAAGCTATGCTTAACTTGCAAAAGTTTTGAGTGAAGATCATTTACATTTAGCCAATTTTTGAACTAAGGGGGGTAGTTAGAGACATGTTGTTTTGAATATTTTAGTAGTTATTGATGCTTCCCTTTTGACTATCATTTCTCTAATTCTTATCTGGATTGCTTTTTTTTAGATTGAAAAATATAGTCTATTTAGAAAGCAAATGAGAGAGAGAGAGAGAAATACTTTTAACTTGCTGTTTTAGCCCTTTGCACTCATATGTCCCCTCTGAGGGGACATAAATCTAGCAAACTACTCAAATATCCCCTCTTGGGGACAGAAAGAGATTGTTGGTGGATGAACTTATACCAGCACACATTTTTCAAAAATGTGTATTTCCTTGACGTTTTCCATTCAAACTGCATGAAAAAGCAAATAGAGATGGAATATATACTGAGATATATATGAAAAATATCACCTGGCATTATATAGAAAGAGAATGTGTGAAGTGCTTTCACAGTGGTGCACATACTGGACAATAAATTACATATTATTAATGTGTGAGGAAGAAAATGAGTCTGCATTGTCTGCTCAAACAGAAAAAAGGTGGAAGATGTCAAACAAATTACGATTGCACAATATGTATCAATGAACTCAAAATGCATGTTGGTGACTGTTTCACATGTTACCACACATTAGAAAAATAAAAGATATAAAATTTTGATTTTTTTGGTCATAAATAAGTTCCTCAATGTCCAAAATTCCATTATAAACTAAATATCATTACAATAAAATAATTGATCCAAATACTAGGCAATTTAATATAAAGTGATTTGTTTTTCACTATTTTGTAAAAAAGTGTGGTTGAGTTGCTGGTAGGTGAGCTGCATGATGTCTTGGAGTGCAAAGGGTTAATTTATTAATCTCTAGAGCCTCTACTTATCAACATTAGTAATACACATTTGCATAATTTTTCAGCTAGAGAAACCAGTGTTCAAAAGTCTCCCAAGCAAAGTCACACAAAATTACTAACAGGATGGTAACAAAACCCAAGTTTATTAATCATTCTTTAACATTAAAAAAACCCCAAATATGAAAAACAAACAAAAATATTCACATGACTTCAGGATTCCAAAGGCAACCCTTAAGACACCAGTGAGCATCACAAAATATTGTGTTAAAAATCTCTTCCCAATGGGATGGGCCAAGAACCCCACGGGAGAACATGACTCAAATAGAGTTAGGCTTGATGTCATAGAGCATAGAACATGACAATTGTTCTACCCATCCCGCATGGCTCATCTGCATCAGGTTGCTCAAGAAGGTACTCTCTAATGGTGTCAGATGACTCTTAGCAAACCCCACCCAAGGTCTCAGGTCTGGACAAATTACCATGAATAGCATCATCACAGACACTCAGATAAGGAGTTGAGGAATGACAATCTAATACGCTCTTCCACAAAAGAGATGAACCTGACTCAGATTCACAACTACATTGGAGCTGGTGTCCATGGTGATGGGTAAGTATAATATAGCAGTAAACTCCCAAGAGGAGAAGAAAGGCCACACATTCTTGAATATAATTGCACTCCTTTTAGCCTTGTGGTCTGTGCAGCTAATTGTGAGCGCTGTTGATAAGCTGTACCAGGAGCCTCTCGTTCCTTTCAAAGAAGGCAAATAATAGCCCTGTAGGACAGACATGTCTTGTTTCCGGGCACAATTTGATTCCAAAGCTCTAATCAGCTGCCTGCTACTCAAAATGGGGACTCAGGGACTGAGTCCTCCATCAGATTGTCTCTCCAAGTCCACAAAACATTCCTTCTGTGATGAAAGGACCAAACTCCCTACAGTTCCATTATTTCTCAGTTTTAACATAAGTTTAGAAACATCGGTATAGAAACCCTTGCACTTTTGACTGTTCAGAATGTGAAAACAAACATCTGGGGGGAAAACCTAGGGCATCAGTAGTTCATTCTGAATGTGGGACTGGATGAATTCTGTCACAGATGAAAGGCAGGATGAAAGAAAAGTCACATCCTGAGATTTTACAGATTAAAAATGTGGATTTTTTTATTTTTAAATGGAAAAGTGACCTACATTATGATTCAAGACAAAAATATCCTCACATCTGTCAGAGTTAGAAGCTATTTTCTGGCATTCCACCATTTATCTTTTCTAGCATCTACTCGTGTTCCCTGCTTTCTCCTGTCAGATAATTATCGTCTCTCTCAAGGTCCCTCTCCTAAACACCAAAATCTGCCAGTTGGTCAACTTGCACACCAAGCCTCAAGGGCGATTCTTCCCACAGGTATTGGTATTTAATGGGAATTAATATTTTAAATAGAAGGGATAAAGTTGTGGCAGTGGACTTTCAGTAATCATTCAGAGAAGCATTTCCCACCAAGCATGCTTTCTAAGAGAACAAGTACAATAAGAGGGAGTCCTGTAACCACCGGCAGACCCACGACGGAGAGCTACCTATCTGGGTATACAAGAAGACTCTCATCTGCAATTCTTCATCTACACATTTTGAGACCTGCCTGGGCAACTTGGCGAGACCTCATCTCTACAATAAACCAAAAAATTAGCTGGGTGTGGTAGCGCGCACCTGTAGTTCCAGCTACTTGGAAGGCTGAGGCAGAAGGATCGCCGGAGCCCAGCAGGTCGAGGCTACGGTGGCCAGGAGTGGCCACTGCACTCCAGTCTAGGCGACAGAGTGAGACTCCAAGTCAAAAAAATTAAATGATGAAACAGTTCCCAAAACAGAACCCTTATGTGTCAAGATCTGTGCTGGGATCTGGGATGCAGAGATGAATACAAGTCCATCACAATCTTCAAGCAATTCACACGCATGAGTGATGAAATGCAAACCAAACATCAGCCATCTAATCTACCCTGTAGGGGTGGATGGGCTGGTGGTTGTTTGTGGAGGCCATGGCTAGGAGGTTAGCAAAGGGTTTCCAGATCCATCAACTGTTAACCACCTCACAACAGACCACCTGGGGATCTTAGAAAAGTACAGATTCTGACTGAGAATGTCTGGGCAGGAAACTGAGATTCTGCATTTATAAGATGCTCCCAGGTGATGCTGATGCCGCTAGTTAGTGGACCACACTTTTGGAGCAGCAAGGACCTGGAGGAATTAATATCTGGGAAAAGACAAAGGCTAGACTTGAATTTACCAGGGAAAGGTGGCCAAGGCAGTTGAGCAGGCAAAGGTGCGTGCAAAGACACCAACGCTGGGAACATCATGTGAGACACTGGAAATGTTAAACATGCTACAGAAACATTTAACATTTGATTTTGTTGAAAGTGAATACAGAGAAGCAGAGCTTTACACAAAAGTACAAACAGCTTTTGTAATACTTACATGAGGGTGGTTAAGATTAGGAGTGCTTCCCCTCACATCCCTCCCCTACGTTTTTCAGACTCTCACTAATGAATTTGTTTATGAAAATAGCAAAAGAATAGGTAAGTTTCTTCTCTGTGTCCTGGTGAAGGAAATTCTGCCCTGGGGTGTTTTGAAATAAAATGACCACACAGGCTCTTCCAACTTGGGGTTGTATGAATGGATAAGATAAAAAGTTACCTAGTAACTAATCACAATTACTTAATAATGTGGTTATGATGGCTACCAAAATGTGTTATTGGAGTATTATTTTATGAGTTGAGTAATTCAAAATATTGAGACAAGTTGTTATAATCCATTCATAAAATTTTCCTGGAAAAGAGTGCAGGAAGACTTGTACAGAAGTCTGACAGAAAAAAAAAAAACAACAATTTTGTTCTGTGGTTGACTTGGACGTACAGACATGTAAAATATGTGCTCAATGATTCTATTCCCAGGATGTAGATGGGACTTAAAATAAACATCCCCTTTCTTCCAAATTAGGCATGCTGCGGGAAACCACATCCTATAATTGTTAGTCAACCACCAGCCCTGTGTGAAGCAGATCACTCAACAAGTCTTATGACCATGCCACCCTATATGCTACAGTCATGAAGATGTACACACACGTATCTAATTTGATCCTGACAAGAGTCTTGTGAGACAATGTCAGATGCCATCATCTCTATGTGACAAATGAGAAAACTCAATTTGAGGGCGTTGAAGGAGGTGAAGTAACATCTCCCAAATCACCCAGCTAGCAGCAGAACCAGTTTTAAGACTCAGGCTATCGACATTCTTGCTCCAATTCCAGGATTCTTTCTACAATACACCACTGTAACATTTAAAAAACAGGAAGGCAGGCATAAAAAAGTGAGGGTTTTGAATTAAAAATTTATCTATGGTATCTTTTTTTCTTTACATTTTTTTTTTTGAGTTGGAGTCTCTGTCGCCCAGACTGGAGTGCAGTGGCCGCTCCCAGCCACCGCAGCCTCGACCTGCTGGGCTCTGGCAATCCTTCCGCCTCAGCCTTCCAAGTAGCCGGAATTACAGGCATGCACTACCACGCTCAGCTGATTTTTTGATTTATTGGAGAGATGAGGTCTTGCTGCCCAGGCGGGTCTCGAACCCGCAGGCTCAGGCAATCCACTCACCTCAGCCTCCCAAAGGTGTGGGATTATAGGCTGAGCCACCGAGCCCGGCTTCTTTACTTTTTTAAGACTCAGAATTACATAAAAATAGTTTGAAATTTCCCACAGCCCCAAACTAGAACCTCTATGCCTAGTTTTAGAGGAATGCGGGGGATATAAGTATGTGAATGTGTGATATTGGCATATAAATTTTTTAAGTTATATGACACGAAGAAGCACAAAAGAGATTTGCTTGTGATGTGAGTCAGGAATTGTGAGCCACCTAATTTATAGGTTATTAATCAAGGACAACCCAGAATGTTACTTGTAATACGCTATCATGTTAGTCCACATGAGAATTTTAAAAATTAATTGATCTTACTTCTTTCACATTGATTCATTATAAATCAGTATTAGAAATGTCCATTTTAGATGTTTGTATGAATAAACTAGAAATACAATGATTTCATATCTTGAAAATATTTAATAAAAAACTATATCTTGTTATTGTTTAGTGGCTTAACAAGGGACAACTTGTTAAGGATTATTTCAACAAGATATTAAACCAAAAAGACCAATTTATTGTGTGGAAAAAGTGAATACGCTAGTCTGGAGCTTCTCAGCCTTCAACATGACTTTGAGCCACCTATAGGTCTTTTGTTAAAATGAAGAATCTGATTGAGAAAGTCTGGACTGGAAACCACAATTCTGCATGTTAATACACTCCCAGGTGGTGCTGATGCTATGGTCATGGGACCTCACTTGGGTAGCAAGGCATCATTACAACCACCTGAGATCTCCCTTTGATTGGCAACGTACTGTTGACATGGTTGTTGAATGTCTCACGTTAGCCTTGCTTGAAATAACAATTGACCTACTGAAGTATCTAATCTATAAAAGTATCTGTGAAGGAAGAGAAAATACTTTAAGATATCTTACAAAATAAGAAGATTGCTAATTTCCTAGTTCCTGCTTTACTTTTTATTTCCCCTCTATTAAGCAAATTGTCTAAAAGACTTCAGTTAATGGTTTGAAGTTTTTTCTTCAGTAGGTGAAGGCAACTAGGACATTTTAATTCATTATCTCAGAAATATAACCTCAGATCATATAGTTTACAGACCAGGAAAGTCATTTTGATATTTAGTATATGGTAAAAATAGGGTTGCTAAACTTAGTGAAAAGTTAAAAATACCTCAAAGAACAAAATGGAATGCTTGGGTGAGTTTAAGTTTTAGGCAAAAGATTACATTTTTACTATAATTATATCCTATGTAATCTACGCAATATATGGGACACACACTAAAAAAATCATTATCTATCTGAAAATCAAATTTAACTGGTAATTCTGTATTTTATCTGCAACCTTAGACAAAAGCATACCTCCAAATTCTAACTGAACCTTGAAGTACTGGGAGGACAGGCGATGGGATGGGGACTTAACTGACACACTGAGAGTATATAAACATTCCAGCTGCACAGGGAATTACCCTCTGAATTTGTCAATATTACATCACACACTTGGCTACTACTGCTGCTGATTTGTGGATACTTCTTTTAGCAGATTTGTGCCCAGAAGAACACATTTAAAGAAACCATGATTGGGGGCAAGTTGGAAGTGAAACTAACAAAGAGACTTATTGCTATCAACAGCTTCTCTCTGGGGAAGGACCAGGTGGGGCAAAACAGGGAGGATTTCCTTCTAGCTTCTTCTCTTTTCTACTTTATTGAGGGCCAGAGAAACTCATTGCAAAAACAGACAGTGGTTTCTTGGTAAAAATCACACAAGATTTTTCCTCTTAATATCAAGTTTTGTCAAGTGGATCAGGTTTAAGATGATCTTCGGAAGGAGGAAGGAAAGCATAAAGTGGTTGCAGGTAATCTCTTATCCTTGATCAGTTGTTTAAAGTCTTCATCAGCTTTGAAAGAGGGCTGTCTTCTGATTTCACGTTTACATATGACATCCAACAAATAGTTTCAGATACTTCAGCAAAACTCAAAGGAATCTTTTCATTTTCCTGCTGCCTTCTCTTTTTTATTCTCCTCCCACCTAATTCAAATACCAATAGTCATTCCTCTGCCATGATATTTACAATAAGATGGAAACAAGGTTTACCTTTAGCAAAACACTTTTGAATGTTTTGCCTCAATTTAAGCAATCAATTATGAAATCTTTGGTAAAAATACAGTAAGTCTATTTCCTAATTTTAGTTACTAATTTGGAGAGTATTACTAGTGTTAGATGTATGGCATAAGCTATTTTAAACAAAATATACTTAGCAAAAATATGTGAAATCTAGATTATGGTAAGGGAGGGCAATTAGTTTCACTTGGACTGGTTCCTTACCCGGTCAGTAGAGGAGTTTTAAAACCCATCTCCAAGCGTCTCCATCTTCCTTTTCCCTATCAGGAGTGCTAGAGGGTTAAGTTAACTTGGGAGTTGATGATCTACATGCCAAAACTATTAATAGTCTTAGGATGGGATTAAACACACTTATGACTTTTTGTTTTTAGAAATGATTTAGCTGATGTCTGGTATCTTCAAATTTACATGAATTATAATGCATTGTTCAATTTAGTGAAAAAGAAACCCCTTTTGTTTTTCCATCTATAGATTACAGGTGGACTAATTCCGGAAGGTATAAAGAGGACACTAGTTAAATATAACCCTTAAAGTTGCTGTATTAGGCTAAGTGAAATTCATTTGCAAACTCCCAGTGTGAGGCACTAAACCACTTATCAAAAAGGAGGAAGTTTTCTTAACCGAAGGAAGTTTTGTGACAGGCAACACACTAAAAAAAACGGACACAAATTCCTATCAATATAATTATTCTTTTAAATATTCTAGAAAGAACCTTAATCAATAGTAATTTTGCCAGGCTTTAGCAAACGGCAAATAATTTGAATTTCTGGATCATCATCTGGTCTTCTTTTGAATTTGGAAATTTTAAACCAAATTATCAGCCTTAGCCAGGCTCGGTGGCTCAGCTTGTAATCCCGTGCCTTAGGAGGCTGAGGTGAGTGGATTGCCTGAGCCTGCGGGTTCGAGACCCACCTGGGCAACTTGGTGAGACCTCATCTCTACAACAAATCAACAAATTAGCTGGGTGTGGTAGCACGCGCCTGTAGTTCCAGCTACTTGGAAGGCTGAGGCAGAAGGCTCGCCGGAGCCCAGAAGGTCGAGGCTGTGGTGGCCGGGAGCAGCCACTGCACTCCAGTCTGGGTGACAGAGTGAGACTCCAACTCAAAAAAAAAAAAAAAAAAATTGTCAGCCTTTAGCAGTGTTAGTAACTATATGTGTTCCTTAATATTTAATGATCCTTGCCATTATCAGTAACACAAGCAATTTATGTTAAATTGTGCATTTTAGAAAAGTAATGCCATTTCCAAAGCAGCAAGTTTCTATAACACGTTTACAAATCTGAATAAATCCCAAAATTAGGCCTTCATATGTTAAAACAAAGAGGTATACATATGCCCTCAGAGGTTGGAGAAAAAGAAAATTCCAGCTGCTAAAGAGTCAGAGCAAATGTTCACCCTGGGATTGTTCTTAAGGATGTCTGTTCAAGCTCTGGAAACAATGACTAGTCAGTATTACCCGGTTTGGGTTTGTTCAGGGTCAGATGCTGTATGGTTGACTATATCACTAAAATTCCATATGATTTAGAAATGTCCTACTTTTGCAAAGTAAATACACAGGAAGTACATGCAAATAAACTATCTTCTGCCTTTGGTGATTGGTTGACCTACATCGAATAACTAAGTTTCTTACTTTCTCTAAGGGGAAAACACTGAACAAAGACTAAGGTTTCAGTGAATAAATTTTCATTTAAAATTTGGAATATGTTAAACTGGAATAAAGCAGAGGTCTGCAAAGCTTTTCTCTAAATATTTTACGCTCTGTGGTCCATGGAGTCTTTGGTACAACGATTCTACTCTGCCACAGATGCACAAAAACAGCAAAAGGCAAGAGGTAAACAACTAAGCATGACAGCAGTCCAATGTAACTTTAATTTGGACACAGAAATCTAAATTTCATGTAATTTTCAAGTGCCCTCAAATATATTTCTCTTTGGATATTTTTTCTTTTTCTTTTTTTTTTTTTTTGAGTTAAGAGTTTCACTCCGTCGCCCAGAC